>NC_056727.1:660810480-661110480 GCF_019279795.1 Protopterus annectens | reverse complement strand
CCTGTAATAGCTTTCTTAAGACTGAAGGGAATACAAATTTATCCTTATCTGGACGATTGCCTGATTCTTGCTCAAGACAAAGACAAGTTACTTCAACATCTACAGTATGTAATGGCAGTTTTAAGGTGCCTAGAGTATTCTGTGAACGAAACAAAGTCCAGTCTAGTACCCTCTCAAGACATGTGCTTTCTGGGTGTGAGACTGAATACAGCCTCTCAGATGGCTTTTCTGACCCCGGACAAACAAAGAACTCTTCCTCTATACTTCCAGCAATTATCAGTACTGTCCAGGCTGACTGCAAGGACAGTCCTTCAAGCCTTGGGGTTCATGGCATCTTGCATTCTGGTACTTCCCAATGCCAAACTGCATATGAAGAAGCTACAATGGTATCTCAAAACTGTATGGACTCAACACTGCCACGATTTGGACACTGTCATTCGGATAATACCTTGCATCCAGAAGGAATTCTTGTGGTGGGCTCAGGAATGTCACCTAAACAAGGGACTCTCTGTGACCCGACCAGAGGCGAGTCAGATCTTAATGACGGATGCCTCAGACCTGGCTTGGGGAGCACACTTCAATGGGAAATGGATTCAAGACACGTGGCCTCCCAGACTACAGCATTTGCATATCAACATGAAGGAGATGTTAGCAGTCCAGTTTGCCCTGATGGCCTTCAAGGACCTACTTCAACCAGGACAGGTGTTGATTCAAACAGACAACACAACAGTCATGTGGTACATCAACAAGCAGGGGGGAACCCATTCTTACCCTCTTTGCAGACAAGCTATGATATTGTGGGAGACTGCTCTGAGTTTGCACATCACTCTTCAAGCACGGTTTCTGTCAGGAGCACAGAACTCCTTAGCAGATGTATTGAGCAGACAAATTGTGGATCCCCACGAATGGAAATTGGATCCTCACATATTCCAACAGTTGACAGTGGCTTGGGGAACACCAGACATAGATCTGTTCGCTTCTCCACTAAATTTTCAGCTGCCAAAATTTTGCACAAAAATGTTTCATCCAAAAGCTTGGAAAGTGGATGCTCTATCCTTCAGTTGGAACAACCTTCACGTCTATGCTTTCCCTCCTCTGCCTCTCCTTCCCAGGGTACTCTTGAAAGTCAGGCAGGACAAGCCTTGCATGATTCTAATAGCACCAGATTGGCCACGACAGCACTGGTATCCTCTGCTGAGGAGTTTAGTTCAGGAGCCTCCTTGGCCTTTGCCACCGATTCCTCACCTGTTGTCCCAGTCAAGCAATCATTTACTCAATGTCAGGGTACAGTCCCTGCATCTAACAGCCTGGCGTATTCTGTTTTAGACCCTGGGGGGTCTCAGCTTCCTCAACAGGTTTTGAATGTCATTTTGGAAGCCAGACGGCCTAGTACTAGAAAAGTTTATGCTGATAAATGGAGGAGATTTTTTCTTTGGAGCACAGCAAAGAGCCTTGATGTCTCAGTGCCTAATTTGAGTTTTACACTACAGTACCTTACTGAATTACTAGACAAGGGTTTGTCTTTTTCCTCCGTGAAAGTTCATGCTGCAGCCATTTCTGCTCACTATGATTGTGACCCTCCTTTATTTTCTCACCCTTTGTTTAAACAATTTCTTAGAGGGCAAAAACATAAGACCCCCATGTAGAGCTCCTACTCCTTCCTGGGATCTCAATTTTGTGTTGGAAAAACTTACTTTACCTCCTTTTGAACCTGCAGCTACGTCTGAGTTGAAGTTTTTGTCTTGGAAGACTGCTTTTTTGTTGGCCATTACGTCTGCTAGGAGGGTATCTGAATTACAGGCTCTCATGGCAGTTGAACCCTTCCTGATATTCCATAAGGATAGGGTGTCCTTGCGTACTAACCCTACTTTTATGCCTAAAGTTATTTCTAATGTGGCCTTAAACCAGTCTATTCATTTGCCTACTTTTTATGCTGATCCCCAAAATAAAGGGAAAAAGTTTTGCATTCTTTGGATATTCACAGGCAGTTACGCTATTATTTGAGCAGAACTAAAGAGTTCAGGCAGACTCAACAGTTATTTATTTCTTTTGCTTTGGGTTCACAAGGGAAAGCTGTTTCAAAGCAAACTATTTCTAAGTGGATTGGCCATTGTATTGCTTTTTGTTATTCTCATCATGGAAAGGATGTTCCTGCTGGGATCAGACCTCATTCCACTAGGGCTACTGCCACATCTACTGCCTTTTTAAGGGGGGTAGCTACTAAGGATATTTTGGAAGCAGCTACTTGGAGTTCAGTGCACACTTTTACTAAACATTACCATCTCCCTCTCTATTCCAAGTCCAGGGCTGGGTTTGCCACTGCAGTTTTACAGGGCATGTTAGCAGCTCCTAATGCTTTTTAGTTTGCCAGCCTCCCTTTACCTTTGCTTTGGGATTCTACCCACAGGTTATGACTGCAGCAATGTGAGACGAAGAACATAGTACAGTTTTGTACCTACCATAAATGTAGATGTTCGAGGATCCACATTGCTGCAGTCCAATTTTCCCTCCCTCCTTCCCCCCTATAGTTTGGGGTTGCTGTGTTTCTTTTGGGATAATTATTATTTTCTCTATGTTGGTTGTTGGGTATTTTCTATTTTGGCTATGGCCTTTCCTTTTTAGGCCTTCTGACATCTGGGGCAAGAAAGACTGAGGATATGGCGTCGGTCATGCGCTTAAGTACTACTGCGTACTTACGTCAGCTCTGAGCGACCATGACCGACGCCAGCCTAACACTTTGGTATTCGTGCCGACCGAGGACAGCGGACTACCCACAGGTTATGACTGCAGCAATGTGGATCCTCGAACATCTACATTTATGGTAGGTACAAAACTGTACTTTCCTACTTATTGCTAGTCCTACAATTCCATCAAATTAATTTCATACTAAACATCTGCAACTCCATTAAGTACTTAGAAAATACTGTATGAGGGAAATGCCTAAGAACAAATATTTTATTTTGTCAGCCACAATGTCTTGACGATCTGGACTCTAGTCAGAAAAGAAGATTTAACTTTGACCACTTTTGGCTCTTATCCATTAAAAACTGAGGCAGGGGCAGAGCGTTTAATGAAATTAATTGAGAGGAATTTAAGCCCATCCAAACATGCGAGTGTTCCACATTTGAAACCATCACACAGGGCTTCATTTTGAATTTCAATGAAAATAATGCCATTTTACTCCTCAGTGTTTAAGGAATAAAAATATCATTTCACTTTTTATACAGAAATGCCGATTCTTTTCAGACCTAAAACATTAATAGCATTGTATTTCTATGTTTTTGATAGCTGCTCTTTATTTTAATTGAAAGGTGCACTTTTGTTTTTAACTGAGTTTTGCATCCTAATTTCAGATGACAATAACTTTATACAGCTTTAAGACATTTTTTATGAAATTGTTATAACAAGACCCTAAAAAATATTACTTTGATTGTATTTGTACAACAGAACAGAAGATATGGAAAGTGCCACAGTTATATGCATGCCTGTCAGAACAAGGAAAATATGTGCACTTTGTTGTAACATAAAATAACAGACTATCACTTTCTTCTGAGAAAAGGGTATTATTTTGGTATCTTTTTGCACTAATGATATGATTCTGATACATACTGAGTTTGATATCCTGATAAATTACTTTGTTGTGAACTGAATGACAAAACAGAGCAGCCAAATGACTGGTAGTAGCTAGTAATAAAAGAACCATATCCTTGTAACTAATTAATATACTGCATTAAGTTTCTCCACAACATGTCATGACCATCATTTACAAAATGCACTTAATTGGTGATTTCAGCTGTAAAGACATACACCACTTTATCTTCATGAAATCTGCATGTACAAACCTAACTGGAGAGGTCATAATTCCAATGACGAAAATCTTCTGCATTCAGGAGAAATATGATTTTTACTCTTGATTTAATGGTAACTCAGTAAAGCAGTAATTTAGACCTTTTTTGTGCTCTGCATACTGAGCAGAAGGCTTAATAAAATACCCATAATGAAAACTGAGTATAATGCAAAATGGCAGACTGTAGGCAGTTAATATCTCTGAGCCAATGGAGCTGGGCCCCAATTATAAAAGAATATATATTTTGAGGTTTTAGTATGAAACTTTCAAGCAGTAAACATAAAATAGTTGTTTTTCTACAAAAACATTTGATTGTTACTCATCATTTAGGATTTTGATGCATCACTATGCTGACTGTAAGCGCCCTGCATTAATTGCTCATGCTGTGTTAAATATTGTATGCTGTAAATTAAAAGTACAGAGAGGAGCATAGCTGTAATTAGTAAGAACAGATTTGCTAAATGAGTCTTTGAAGATAATATAAAAAGAGAGCTGAGACAAGTTCAGTCAAAAATCACTTGTTTTGGAAGAGAAACTTGGTGTTTAGAGCAGGAGCTCTAGGACTGAGAGCAACTCACAGTGAAGAAAAATGTTGTAGAAGCTGGAAAATAATATTGCCAGAAGGAATCTCGAGACAGCTACTGTCAGATACTGTGGTGCTGGTTGTGTATTTTAATTAAATGTACAAGTTTTATTGTTTGGAAATGCCTGTCTTATCACATTATAAACTGTACTACTATTTTTATAAAGACTGGTGGTCTCAGCTTACATTAATTTCCCTCTCGACCACTATATGTATTTATATATATATATATATATATATATATATATATATATATATATATATATATATATAAAAACCTGCCCAAGCATCAGGGACATCCAAAGCATAAACGCAAGCAAACTCCACCCCCCAACACAACCCAAATGACACATAGCCCACAAACTCAGTGTACCACTCAACCACAGCCCATAAGGCATAACAACGTACCCAACACTCTAGTCATACGTAACTCTATAGTCAGGCACACTGATGTTCCACTCACTAGACTAAACAAGGAGAAAGTTACTGTCAGCTGCCTGTCAGGTGCCAGGATCCGCCACATAACGCATGCACTCAGGTCACTCCACAATGTTGGTGTGTATGACCTGAGACGTACCTCCCTGGACTACATGAAAAGAGACATGGAGGAGCTCTCTGATCTTGTAGCCCAGGCAGGTATGACCCTAGCCCTGAGTAGCATCCTGCCATCACCCAGAATGATACCACAGTACAAGGACAAAATTATTGACTTCAACAATTGGCTAAGCTTCTGGTGTCATTCTAAGGGGATCCAGTATTTGTCTGCCTGGGACGACATGATCGGCAGTCCACGATGCTTTGCCAGAGATGACCTGCACCTGTCGCCCTTAGGATTCCGGATACTGGCTAAGGCTCTTGCCACCCCTATAGTGCCTTTTTTAGGCAAGGTTCAAATGGCAAATTCACCACCATAACAGTTACAAGCAAGCAAAATCTGAGGGTAATGCTACTCAATGCTAGAAGTCTAAACCTCAAAATGCACTCACTCAAGGCACTCCTTAAAATGGAGAACATTGACATCTGTGCAGTGACAGAGACCTGGTTCAAAGCTCCAGAAAACACCCCTGTATTACCAGGCTTCACTTCATACCACACCTTTCGGCCACCTAACCCAGAAAGAAGCACTAAAGGCGGAGGTGTGTCCATATTCATTAAGGATATCCACACCTCCAGGCTAGTTGCACAGCATAATGCATCCGAGATTATCCAAGTGCAACTAACTCTGGGCAAGACCACAATCCAAATTGCAGCTTGCTACAAACCCCCCACCATGCCCCAGGATTCACACTCCTCATTTCTTGATACACTGGAAAGTATTAGGGTACAACCCAACACCCTAATAATGGGCGATTTCAACTACCCCACCATTAACTGGGAAAACTACTCATGTACCAACTCTTTTGCTCAACGTTTTCTAGAATTCATAAATTCCAATGCCTTGGATCAACTTATTCACACCCCCACCAGGGGCAGCAATATCCTAGACCTGGTCATTACCAACATGGGAAACCGGTGTTCCACACCAGAGGTGAATTCCTTGTTGGTCAGATCTGACCACAAGCCAATCAGCCTAGACATCCACATCCCACCCCCAGCCCCAATTAGGGAAACCATTGTAAAAAACTTCTCCAAAGCCAACTTCACACTTCTTAAGACAGAAGTGGCAAACTTCATGACACCCATGCAGACGGACAATAGAGGTATGACTGCCGAATCCTACACAAATGCACTTTATAAGCACTTACACGAGTGCATGGATCATGCTATCCCTAATAGAATCAAGATGTTATCCTCCAAAAAAAGGAAGCCAATCTGGTGGTCCTCTGCCATAAACAAACTCTACAACAGAAGAAAGAAACTGTTGCAAAAAAGAGTAAAATCCCATGACTGGAGGAACTCCCTGGTCAACCTCAGTAAGAAGCTGAGATCCCTCATAAAAACCTCCAAAGCTAGTTAGGAAAACAAAATTGCCACTGACTCTAAAGACAACCACAAAGCATTCTATAGCTATGTCAAGAATCTAAATGGGAACACTCAGATCTGCTCTGAGTTACAGCATAATGGCACTAAATATACAGAACCAACTGATATTGCCAACATCCTAGCAGATAGGTTCAGTGCTAACTTTACCCCCCTCTCACCCCCTAGAGGGCCCATCTCTATACCGGAAGAATGCAAAGTTCCTATAATTACGGCTGCACAGGTAAAAAACACACTCTCCAAAGCCAAGAACACAGCATCCATGGGACCTGACAATATCCCAGGCTGCGTTCTACACAAACTACAGAATGAACTGGCACCCTACCTAAGTACCATGTTCAATCATAGCCTCACCTCAGGCTTTGTACCCACGGAATGGTGCACCACGACAGTTATCCCACTCCACAAAGGGGAAGCCATGACGGACCCCGGAAACTACCGCCCCATTAGCCTGACGAGCCTGGCCTGCAAGGCCATGGAACGTATCATTGTGGAACTCATAAACAAAGACATTGGTATCTCCAAACTTTGGACCCTACTCAGTTTGGATTTGTAAAAGGCAGATCATGTCTCCTAAACCTGATTGACTTCTTTGACGCAGTCACCAAAGCCATAGATGAGGGTAAAATGGTTCACACAGCTTATCTAGATCTCGCCAAGACCTTCGACACCATCCCCCACTCTGGAATTATAGATAAGCTCACTAAACTAGGTATAAATCCCTATGTCACAATATGGGTTTCCAGCTGGCTCACGGAGAGAACCCACACTGTGAAAGTAGCGGATTCCAAATCCGACATCAGACCAGTGACAAGTGGAGTACCACAGGGTTCAGTCCTGGGTCCTCTCCTGTTTGGTATCTACTTCTCTGAAGTGCAGGCCAACACAGAAGGTCTTTGGCTAACAAAGTTTGCAGATGACTGAAAACTAGGAGCCATAATCGAAACTCCTAACAATGTGGACAAACTACAAAAGGGCCTCACTGAGATAGATACCTGGTGTCAAAGCCATGGCCTGAAGCTCAATGCCAAAAAGTGTATTGTCATCCCCTTTGGTAAAAACTTTGTACCCATGAACTACCACATAGCTGGTAGTCTACTTAATGCCGAAAATGTGATAAGAGACCTTGGGACACAGGTGGACAGTAGTCTCTCCTTTGATAATCACATCGCCACAGTGGTCAGGAAATCCTTCTACGTGGCTCATCTCATTACAAAAGGATTCTCATCCAGAAAAAAAGAGGTCATTGTTCCCCTCTACTCATCACTCATTAGACCCATTATAGTGTACAACGCCCCTTTTGGTATGTACCTCACAAGACATCTACAACAACTGGAAAGACCACAGAAATACCTCACAAAGAGGATTACTGGCCTCAAACAGATGCCCTATGCAGACCGTCTCAAAAAACTACAGCTTTACTCCATCGCATATCACCTACTCAGGGGTGATCTCTGCCTAACATACAAAGCTATGTCAAACCCAGAGCTGCTGGACATGCTCCACTTAAGGAAATCCCAATCCCTCCGAGCTACATGCTCTAGGGACCTAAACCTTGTCACCACAATAAACAGAACATGCTGGAGGGATAGATTTCTGTCCCAGAGACTTCCCATACTCTGGAACAGACTACCTATCTATGTCAAACAGAGCTCCTCAATCTTGACGATTGGATGGGAAATGGGAAATTCACCCCGGGGATCACTTCTGTGACTCTGCTCGACAGGGGCACAGGAAAATAATTTTCTTGGGTGGCGAAAGCCAGGGTACATTTTGTTGGCTAGGCTTGCATGGGCCCTAGGGCCGATAGCCTAGTACCTACCTATGAACCTATGAACCTATATATATATATATATATATATATATATATATATATATATATATATATATATATATATGTATATGTCACACACACACACACACACACACACATGCACATGTATTAATACAGATACATATTTGCTG
The DNA here is from genome assembly GCF_019279795.1 of Protopterus annectens. Taxonomy (NCBI): domain Eukaryota; kingdom Metazoa; phylum Chordata; order Ceratodontiformes; family Protopteridae; genus Protopterus; species Protopterus annectens. Next base: position 661,102,105 of record NC_056727.1, on the reverse strand, counting down.
CTTTTTATGTTCATAACATTAATAATAAATACTGATTTAGATATATTTCTTGTTAGCTCTTGTTTGTCTTACCCTATTGTGCTCTAATGTTTACTGCTGATTAAGATTAACATTTCTCTATATGAGCTGCTCTTCACTATAAGTTTAAAAGCCTCAAAACAGATTTATATGATATACTTTTTTCTTTTGTTTTTACTTCTTTTCATGAACAGGCAGAGAGGGATGGGTGCCTGCTCCATGTTTGCTCGCATAGGAGGTGTTCTAGCTCCTATGATAAATCTTGTCCGAATCTACAGCAGTGCTGCTCCAGTCATCATCTTTGGCTGCGCATCTTTGCTTGGTTCTGCCTTGGGCTTTCTTCTTCCTGAAACAGCTGGCTGCTCTCTCCCAGAAACTATTGAAGATGCAGAGAACTGGAAGAAAAGGTAAAAGTGTAGGCACTTCACAGCAAATAAAGAAAACATTTGCAATGGGAAAAGAGACCAGTAAAAGTGCAATGTTAAAACATTTAAAAAAACTAAATAGGTGCCTTTTTAATAGAACAGTAGTAATACAGACTTTATTCCACCGTGAAAAGGAACAATCTGCATTAACAGGAAGTTTTCAGAAGAAGTTAATTAGATACATTACTTTACCCAAAGAAATAATTTCCATTACCAGGACTGGCCTTAGATCAACTAGTGTCCCAGGCAAAGGACTCCAGAGTGCCCCCTTATTGCTCACTGTCCCCTACTATGCACATCACCCTGTGCCCCCATGTTTCCCCCATCCTGGTCTATACACACCATGCAGATTACTTTCTTCTTCCCTTTCTCATAGTTTGCCTTACTATTCATTATTTCCCTGCAGTCACTCATCCATTCATTTGTACATGTGTCCTTTCAACACATTGTGCCAAGGAACTGGGAACAGCCAGGCCCCTCTAAACCATGCAAGGGTTGTATCTTGCCCAGGATAGAACAACCAGGTTCACAAAACACTGGCTTTCCCCCACATCTTCACTCTGACTACTGATTGGAGAGCCCTGTGGAAACAAATCAGAAGTCAGAGTAAAGATTTCTTCAATACTTTCTTGCTGCTTTGAGAAGAAGTATCTCTGAGGCTTCACAAGAGTAGCAATTAGCTTCAAGCTTTGTTTCTGGCAGGTAAGTCTCTAGTGGTGAACTGATCCAGCCATAATTTTTTCCACTTTTAAGAAAAAAATATTGTATTTTTTGGTTTGGGGCTTTAAAGAATGTTTCACATTTAAGAAACAATGTATTTTTTAGGTTCATAGGTTCATAGGTTCATACTAGGCTATCTGCCCGAGGGCATTTACAAGCCTAGCCCATAGTTTTGTGGCTTACGCCACCCCTTTAGTATGGGGAACTATACCCATTATTTTGCTGTGCCTCTGTTGAGCAGTGACACTGAGGTAATCCCTGGGGTATATCTGCGATCTCCCATCCATTGGTCAAGATTTCTCTTGAACAAGGCCAGCGAGGTGCTCTGCCTCACATATACCGGGATTTTATTCCACAGCATAGGGAGTCTTTGGGTGATGAAGCTATCCCTCCAGCACGTCCTATTAATAGCCGTGTCGAGTTTTAAGTCTCCGCCCTTGTGGCTCTGACAGATCTAGATTTTTGAGGTGAAGCATATTCATCAAATCTGGGTTTGACATGGCCTTGTATGTTAGGCAAAGGTCACCTCTGAGCAAGCGTAAGCGACTGAATAGAGCTGGAGTTCTTTCAGTCGGGCAGCATAGGACAGATGTTTGAGACCCTTTATCCTTTTGGTGAGGAACTTTTGTGGCCTCTCCAGCTGCTGCAAGTGTCGGGTCAGATACATTCGAATGGGGCATTGTACTCAATCATTGGTCTGATGAGTGATGAGTATAGGAGACTATGACCTCCCTTGATCTAGATGAGAATCCCTTCATGATAAGGTGGGCAATGTAGAAGGTCTTCCTAACTACTTTAGCTACATGGGTGTCGAATGACAGACTACTATCAACCTGGGTCCCCAGGTCCCTGATAACTTCTTCTGTGCTCAGTGGATTGCCACCTATTTGGTAGCTAGGGGTAACCTTGTTTTTCCCAAGGGTATGACTATGCATTTTTTGGCATTTAACTTTAGGCCATGGCTCTGGCACCAGTTATCCGTTTCTGTGAGACCCTTCTGAAGGATATCTGTGTCAGATGTGTTTTCTACTATGGCGCCCAGTTTGCAGTCATCTGCAAACTTTGTCAGCCATAACCCTCCTGTGTTTGCTTGTACTTTGGAAAGGTAGATGCCAAACAAGAGTGGGCCCAGGACTGAGCCCTGTGGTACACCACTTGTGACAGGCTTTGAGTCTAACATGGCGCCAGCAACTCTGACCCTGTGGGTTCTGTCACTCAGCCAGTTTGCAACCCATCTTGTGATGTATGGGTTAACATTTAAGCTGATGAGTTTTTCAATGATACCCGAGTGGGGTATTGTATCGAAGGCCTTCGCCAGATCGAGGTAGGCTGTATGGACTGCATTTCCCTCATCAATGGCTTTGGTGACTGTTTCGAAAAAGTCAACCAAGTTTAGAAGGCATGATCTGCCTTTGACAAAGCCAAACTGGGATGGATCCAAAGTCTGCAAATTCCCTATGTCTTTATTTATGAGGTCCATTATGATCCTCTCCATGGCTTTGCAGATAAGGCTTGTCAAGCTAATGGGCGGTAATTTCCAGGGTCGGTGGAGGCACCGCCTTTGTGAAGTGGGACCACAGTTGCAGTGCGCCACTCCTGGGTGCGTATCCAGAGGTAAGACTATGATTAAACAGCTGTCCTAGCTGTGGGTTTAATTCCTCATTGAGTTCGTGGAGCACACAGCCGGGGACACCATCAGGTCCCATGGATGCTGTGTTTTTTGCTTTGGAGAGAGCAGTTCTCACTTGGGCGTTGGAGATGTTTGGGGGGCTGCAATCACTTGGTATAGATATCTCTCCTTTTGGGGAGGGGAGAAGTTTGCACTGAACCTGTCAGCCAGTATGTTGGCAATGTCTGTAGGATCAGTAATCTTCACATCATTTTGAACTAGTTCTGAGCATATCTGGGAGTTTCCTCCCAGGTTTCTAACATAGCTAAAGAAGGCCTTATGATTTTCTTTTGAGTCTTTAGCTATTTTTCTCTCAAATTTTTTTATTATTAATAGCAGAAATTTCCTGTCAGGGACTGCTATTTTTAGCACTTAGCCATTTAATGCATTTGTACTTGTGAGAATATGTTGTAGTTATTCAAACTTTATGATTTTTTTTTTGTATAAGTTTAGTGTCTGGAAGGGTTTGAACAGGGAGAAGAAATTACTGTACAGGTTATTGCTTGTGTGCACTTCGTGACAACCTACTGGCCATTTTTTCTGTCAGTGCGCTTTTACTCCTCAAGTGATTCTGACAAGATTTTAGTGTACTGCTTGTACATTACATTGAAGGGAGGCTGTGTAGGGAATTGTAAACGTGAGTGTACTGCTTGTGAACATTTTCTGAGAAATTACCTTCTGACTGATTCATTCCAGCAATGCTTACCAGCTTTGAGACGTCCTCCTTAGTTACAGCAAGGATACTTACACTGGTCTTGCTGGTTCTTCTCCTGCTATATCTTGAAAGCAAAAACAACTTACCAAAGAGGGGTTGCTAACACTGTGGGCTCAGTCACTGCCTCATCTAATGGTGGGTGAACTTATAGTGACCATTTGTTATTCCCCAAACCACTCACTTGCTTCTCCAGCTACCTCTGGTATAGTCCATTCAGCCACCATGAACCAGGGTCAACCATGGTTCTTTTCACCTCTTCAGCTATTCCAGTGTCTGAGATGGCCATGGTAGAGCATCTTCTCTGGGTAAGGAAAATACTCCAGGAGATGCTTCTTGGGGAAACCATGGTTAAGAGGCCTGTAGTAATAAATCATTCACAATTACATCATCAAATAATTCCAAAATCAAAAGAGTAACCAGTACTAAATTACTGGATTTTCTAAGAGATGACATCCTCATATTTGAATGACATAGATTACAAGACATTAAAAAAAAGATCACTATAGAGCCAGAAAGTACCTGACTGACACAGCAAAAAAAAAAAAAACACTATTCTCAACCTATCTACTTCCAATCCTCCTATATGCCTCACTAATTTTAACAAAGATAAACACAAAACTTAAATCCAAGCTAATCTCTCATTATAACAAGATCTCCAAGACTTGATACCAATGCCCCATAGAACTCACCACTGCCTTTCCTTAAAACAGCATAACTGTCTTGAACTAAACAACTACCTGACCTACTAACAACCAGTTACTGCACACAAACTTATTTACTACCTTGAAAAATGCCCAGCACTAGAAAAAATTCTACTCACTTACTCTCTTTTTTAATTTCTCCAAATCTTTCAGGCTTCTAATACCATGACGGGAATGGACCCCATTCCTAAGTCAAAATACAATTAAAGTTCATGAAATTAGTATTTTTTCAGTCTTTGATGTCAGACAGAAGTGCTCTTCGCAGCACCCGCCATTGTCCCAGTAATAACTGCTTCTGCAATTCGTATGGAGTTACATATATTGGTAACATATCTAAATATGATTCTAGATTCTTTATTATAAGACCCATTACTCCTACTACTAGTGGAACTATCTGGGTATCTTTCTTCCACATTGCTCTTGTTTCTGCCTGCAAATGCTGATATTTTATGACTGTGTCTCACTGTATGCAAGACACTGTAGTCACTGGGTGTGGTGATTTCAATGATCAATGCTACTTTTGTCTTCTTTTCTTGGACCACCATATCTGGTTTTCTACCATCTATCTTTTGAACTGTTGATAATGGATGATCCCATGTGATGTAGACTTCATCATTTTATATGATGCTTTGTGGCTTATGTTTTCAGGTTCAGCCACTTCAATACCATAATGTTTGCATAATCTCCAATGCAACAGTCTTGCCAAATTGTTATGCCTTTCAGTATACAGTCCTTCTGCCATTAGTATGTTGCAACCAGCAAAATAGTGTGCCTCTGTTTCCATTTCTGTTTTACAAAACCTACATTTGTCTGTTTCTCCCACATGTTCAATGGACTTTGTAAACTGTGTACGTAGCCCACTATTTTGTGCTGCCAATATTAACCTTTGATCTCTTGGTTTGAATTTGCCTCTCCTTAACCATTCCTGCATTTGTTCCTGATCAACATGAGGTTATTCCAGAAGTTTTCTATACTTGAAACTATATTTATGCATTTTCCACATTTTTTGCCTTCTCATCTGGTCCCTAACCTTGTATTCTTTCTTTTGTTTTTTTTTTTTTTTGCACATACAGTTGTTGCCTGATGTTTATCTACTTGTGGTTTGATTTCCACTCCTGCTTGATGGTGATTTACTTCTGCTAGCCTATGCAGGGAAGTCATCTTAGATTTATTCTCCTCATGTTTCAAAACTTTCACTGCATTTGGGTCTTGTGAGGTCAGCAGATATGTGTGGAGTCCCATGATTGCAGATCTATACATGTAATCAATTTCAAGGAGGCCCATCCCTCCTTCAGAGCGAGGAATATATAATCTTGGTATGCAGTGATTTTTATAAATCATTTGGTGAGCATGAAGCAACCTTCTTGTTTTCCTATCTAATCTGTCCAACACGTTTTGGGGACAATCAATCACTCCAAAAATTGTAAGTTAGGACACAAAGAACAAATTGATTTATAGCTTGGATTTTGTTCCTAGATGTCAATGCTGTTTTCAGGATTAATTTAAGTCTTCTAAAGTACTCCTTACTAAGTTTTATTTGCATTTGTTCATGTTTTATTGTTGATCCTTCATTAATTCCCAAATATGTTTTATTGTTGATCCTTCATTAATTCCCAAATGTTTATACACCTCCTATTGCTCAAGTTCTTTTATATCACATTCTTGTCCCAAACTGATGTTTTCTTTGTGCCACAGATTTCCTGCTTTAAAGCTTGTTTTTGTACATTTATCAAGACCAAATGACATTCTTGTATCATCTGAAAAAGATTTGACAATCTAAAGTTGTGCTTTCAGTTCCTCATCTGATGAGCTATACAGATGTTCGTCGTGTTATCCTGCTGCAGTCATCACACTTGGGTTATCCTGTCATCAGGCGGTCTCGCAGTCAGCCGGATTTCCAAAGTCTTGGTCCAACGTCGGTTGCTGTCACCTCATCCCTGATGTCAGTGCGCCAGGGGTACATATATTGCAACCAACGCCATTTTCCTCAGTCTTTCTTGCCCTGTGGTGCCCGAAGCAGAAGCAGTTCGCAAGTGTCGGTCGGCCGACTCCTGAGATTTTCGAATTCGAATTTCAGACCGAAGTCTTCTATAAAGCTAAGTACCCCGTTGGTGAAACTTTTCTTGCCTCAGACCGATGTCAGAAAAAGTTAACAATTGTATTTCTTGTGGGAAGCAAATACCTCATAAGGATTTGCATTCTTATTGCATACCTTGCCTAGGCCCTGATCACGACATCACTTCTTGTCGTTTTTGTGCTAGATTTAACAAACGTACTATTAAAAGATGATTTGATTTCTCACAACACGTTTTTGGTAGAAAATTTAACTATAACATGCCGTCGGAGCTACTGACTACCGGCGTACACAAAAAGCGCAGGGACAAGGACCGACAGCCCAGGCCTAAGCCCGATTCCGAGGCCTCAGTTGATCCGGTCTCCGGTTCTCCGGTTATCAGTGAGGCTCCGACGCAGCTTCTGACTACTGCAGTTCTGGAACCCAAGACCACTACAGATATTTTGTCGGAATGTACTAGGCTGATGCAGCCTTTTACTTCAGGCCCTACCGACGATTTACCTTCCAAGGCCGTCGGTACTTCTGAAACGCCATCGCTTTCTGAAGGCGTTTTCAGACCGACGACTCTTACAGTCAAAACGTTTTCCAAGTCGAAGACTCCTTCTAAATCGAAAAAGGCTTCACTTCAGTCTCCTGTTCAAGGCCCTATGCCTAAGAAACAGATGCTCAAAATGGCAGAAGATTTGATTTCTCTTGTCAGGGGTTCACAGCCTCCTCCTGACAAAAGGCCTAGACAAGAGGAAGATTCTGCTTCCTCTGAACAACTGTCTATTTCTTCGGATTCCTCTGAGGACCAAGACTATTCCTTCTCTCCTTATGAAGATTCTGATGCTGAGGAATCTATTCCCTCAGCTTCCCCTCCAGAAGATTACTCTTTTGGGGAAACTTTACACACTATGAGGGAACATTTTCACTGGGAAGGTCAGGATTACTCTGATTCCAAGAAAAGGCTGAGAGAGTTTCTTTTACTCCCCCAACACAGACCTCTAGCCATCCCTCCTGTTTTGGACATTGTGGATGATATCTACTTAGAATCCAGTTTCAACCCTGACTCTCTACCTCCTGCCCCTGCCAAGCCTGATAGATACTACAGAGTACCTGATTCCCACAAATTCCTTTACAAAAGCCCAGTAGCTGACCCAGAGACTATCTCCCAGGGTCCCAAGGGGGCTAAGGCTTCCATGGCTAAAAATCCAGTACCTTCTGAAAGGGATTCAAGAGCACTAGACAGATGGGGGAAAAAGGTTTACACCTCAGCCACTTTAGCTATGAGAGCACTAAACTGTCAATTTCATATGCTTAAGTATCAGCAATTTCTGATCTCTCAGTTAAAACAAAAGATAACCACCTTACCTCAACAATCTGAAATGAAAGAAGTACAGGATTTGTTGCACGCCACCGAGCAGGTGGGCAAACATACCTTGCAATGTGGGTTTGATTCTTTAGAGGCCTCCTGCAGAGCAGCTGTCACTGGATCAGTTATACGTAGGCATGCCTGGTTAAAAGAACAAAGTCTGCCTGATCATGTTAAAGCAAAACTATTAGATGCTCCCTTACAGCAGGATGTTCTTTTTTGGTGTTAAAGCAGAAGACGTTTTAAAGAAAATGGAAGATAAGGCGAAATCAATGCAGACAGTCAAAGATGTTCTACAAGTACAACCTCCTCGCTTCAGCAGAAACTGGCCAACAAAAAATTGGTCCTTTCCAGCCACTGACAGGCCTCAGAGGGGTAAATACAGGTGCCCAAGGGGCAGAGGACAACCACAAGCTCAGTATAAGCCTCGCCAATGGGGCACTCCAACCCTGAAGGGAGGAGAAGACAGGTCTCAACCCACCAGAAGGCAAACTCAATGACTTGCACCTCAGCTGGCCAAACAAAGCTCTTTTGTCAGCCCCCTTGGGGGGAAAACTAGCACTATTTGCAGACAACTGGCACATGGTCACAAAGGACAAATGGGTTCTAGACATAATTTTACGAGGATACAGATTCCACTTTCACACCTTGCCAATAAAAAGAGGAATGCCAAACCTGCCACAAAATCAAAGGGCAGAGGCTCAAAACAAATTACAGCTCTCATGGCCATGAGAGCCATTCAAAGGGTACCAACTCAAGAGCAAGGCCAAGGATTTTACTCAAGACTCTTCCTAGTACCCAGGAAAGAAAATGCTTGGAGACCAATTCTGGACCTTTCAATTCTAAACACTTACTTACAAGTTCCCAAATTCAAGATGCTAACACTACAGCAGCTACTTCCCATGTTGGGCAAGGAAGCATGGCTGGTAACGTTGGACCTCAAGGAGGCATACCTGCATGTCCCTATCAGACAAAGTTGCAGAAGATACCTCCGTTTCATTGCAGGTTCAACCCATTATCAATTCTCTGCACTGCCCTTTGGCTTATCTACTGCACCCAGAGTATTCACAAAATGCCTGGCACCAGTAATTGCATACTGCAGACAAAGAGGAATTCAAATATATCCATATCTGGATGACTGCCTCACCCAAGCAGAAAGAAAAGACATTCTCTTACAACATCTGGCTGTTGTGAAGCATCTACTAAATTGTCTGGGGTACACAGTAAACGAAAAGAAGTCAAAACTAGTACCCTCACAAAAAATGACATTCCTGGGTGCCAGCTTGGACACAATGGCCCAGAAGGCTTATCTTACACCAGACAAGCAATTACAACTGACTCAATATTTCAAGACAATGGCAACAAAGACCCAATTAACTGCAAGAAAAATTCTGCAGGCTTTGGGCTTTATGGCATCTTGCATTCTGATAATACCATTTGCAAAACTGCATATGAGGAAATTACAGTGGTACCTAAAAAGCGTATGGTCTCAACACAGCCACAGCTTGGACACAGTGATATCTCTCATTCCCTGCCTTCAACAGGAATTTCTATGGTGGACACAGGCATGTCACCTCAACAAGGGTCAGCCTTTCATCTTGCCCCCACCCAGGCAAACTATCACAACAGATGCTTCAGACTATGCCTGGGGTGCACACATGGCAGGGCAATGCATTCAAGGCCTATGGACTGCAGAACAAAGAAAACTGCACATAAACCAAAAAGAGATGCTAGCTGTACAGAAAGCTCTGACAGCCTTCAAGGATCTACTACAGCCAGGACAACTTGCAATAAAGACGGACAACACCACAGTAATGTGGTACATAAACAAACAAGGGAGCACACATTCCTACCCTCTTTGCAGGCAAGCAATAATCTTATGGAACACAGCTCTGGCTTACCAAGTCCAGTTACAGGCTCAATTCCTGCCAGGACAGAAAAACACATTGGCAGACGACCTAAGCAGAAACATCAAAGATCCCTACGAGTGGAAACTAGACCCACAAATATTTACAATGATAACTCAAAGATGGGGTCTACCAAATATAGACCTGTTTGCCAGTCCTCAAAACTACTAGCTGACAAAATTTTGTACAAGGACATTCCACCATCAAGCTTGGAAAGTGGACGCTCTCTCCTTCAGTTGGAAAAACCTGACAGCATATGCCTTTCCTCCATTACCTCTTCTCACAAAGGTTCTTTTGAAGGTCAAAAAGGAGAAACCTCGACTGATCCTTATAGCTCCAGACTGGCCATGCCAGCACTGGTACCCGCTATTGAAGAATATGGCTCACAGCCCACCATGGATATTGCCTCAAATTCCTCATTTACTCACACAGCAAGACAAGCAGATTCTACACAGCCAGATCAAAACCTTAAACCTGGCTGCATGGCAAATTAATTAAGCATCCCACCAGCCCCTCTTTCACAAGCAGTACTGGATGTTATTCTAGAGGCCAGGAAGCCAAGAACCAGGAAGGCTTACTCGGACAAATGGAAAAGGTTTTTTGCTTGGAACCAAGCTAAAGGCCAAGACACAACTCAGCCTCATATGCCTCACATTCTGCAGTATTTAGCTGAGATGTTGCATAAAGGACTTTCCTTCTTCTCTATTAAAATCCATGCTTCAGCTATTTCAGCTCACTATGACACTAATCCACTTTTATTTTCCAATCCTCTTCTAAGGCAGTTCCTCAGAGGGGCAAAAAACATTAGACCACCTAGAAGAGCCCCTACACCAACATGGAACCTCAACTTTGTTCTGGAAAAACTAACGCTACCTCCCTTTGAACCAGCTTTTTCTGCAGACCTTCAGTTCCTATCCTGGAAGACTGCCCTGCTCCTGGCAATAACTTCTGCTAGGAGAGTCACAGAATTACAGGCACTTATGGCAGTGGAACCTTTCCTCATTTTCCATCAAGACAGAGTTTCTCTATGAACTAATCCTTCCTTTATGCCTAAGGTGGTTTCCAGTGTAGCTTTAAATCAAACCATCCACCTACCCACTTTCTTCCCAATCCACAGAACAAAGGTGAGAGACTCCTGCATTCCTTGGACATTCAAAGGCAACTTCGTTACTACTTGGATAAAACTAAGGCTTTCAGAAAAACTGACCAGCTCTTTGTTTCCTATGCTACAGCTTCTCAAGGGAGGGCCATATCCAAGCAAACCATTTCTAAATGGATAGGCCATTGCATATGATTCTGCTATACCCATCATGGGAAACCAGTTCCTCCTACCATTAGATCCCACTCTACCAGGGCAATAGCTACCTCTACTGCCTTTCTCAGGGGGGTTCCTACCAAAGAAATTTTAGAAGCTGCAACTTGGAGTTCTGTACACACCTTCACCAAACACTATCACTTATCTCTTTATTCTAAGTCCAGGACAGGCTTCGCCACTGCAGTTCTGCAGGGCCTCATTGCCTCCACTAACCCTCTATGATGCCTCCACCCTACCTTAGCTTTGGGACTCAACCCAAGTGTGATGACTGCAGCAGGGTAACATGATGAACACAGTACAGTTTTGTACCTACCATAAATGTAGATGTTCGAGTGTTCACCCTGCTGCAGTCCAGGTTACCCTCCCTCCAACCCCTCTGATCTACTGGCTAAATCTTTGCTATGCCTTTCTGATGTATTTGCTTATAGCTGAAGGGATTTTGTGTTTGTACAGTGTTCACACCTTTTGGTACTAATTTGGATCACCTTTTTGGGGGCACCTGACATCTGGGGCAAGAAAAACTGAAGAAAATGGCGTCGGTTGCAATATATGTACCCCTGGTGCACTGACGTCAGGGATGAGGCGACAGCAACCAACATCGGACCAAGACTTTGGAAATCCGTCCGACTGCGGGACCGCCTGATGACAGGATAACCCAAGTGTGATAACTGCAGCAGGGTGAACACTCTAACATCTACATTTATGGTAGGTACAAAACTGTACTTTTCAAATCATCGACAAAGAGAAGATGAGAAATCTTTACACTTTGATGTTTTCTAAGAGCCAAATTATAGCCATGGCCTAAGCTGTTAAGTAGACAGCTTAATGGGTTACAGGCAAGGCAGAATAGCAGCAGTGACAGAGAGACACCCTAAAATATCCCTCTTTGAATTTTTATCCTTGGAATAATAATTTGTCCTTTATCACGGCTTAATTGCAAAGTGGTCAGCCACTGTTTTATGGTCACTGTAATGTAGTCAATCAGTGTAGGGTGTATCTTATACATTTTTAAGCACACTTTTATGCATGAATGTGAGATACTCTCAAATGCTTTTTTGTAGTCAATCCAGGCCATACTTAAATTCTTCCCCTTTTTGTAGTTTTTTATAGTTCTCCATTATGACTTTTTCTAACAACAAATGATCCTTTGTTCCATATGACTTTCTTTTATTGCCCTTTTGTTCTATTGCCATAAGTTTTCTTCTAAATGACTATAAACTCCGTCGGCATCACTCCCAGTGTATAGTTTATACGTCGTTGAAGGCAAGTAATTGGTCTGTATTTTTTAGAGTAGCTTGCAGGTTCACTCTTAAGTAGTAACATTGTTTTTCCTATTGTTATCCAGGTTGGTGTCTGTTCAGGGTGTGCATATAAATAATTCTTACCCATGGCTAAATCTTCATGCAAAGATGTTAATACCTTTAAGCAGAAGTTAGGTACTACATCTGGGTCTGGGGTTTTCCAATTTGAGGTTTTTCTTAACTTTGTTTCAATCTCTGTGGCTGTTACTTCATCCCATTTTATATCCTGTACCTTTAAACTTCTTATTCTTTCTTTTACTTCTTCTGTCCATATCTTTGTTATGTTCCATAGGATCTTCATAGCTACTTCTCCAAAATGTATTTATTTCTTCTTTTTTTGGTGGTCTTTCAATTCCTTTTACCTTGTTTCCCAATTTTCTATAAAGCATTCTGGGTCATCAATAAATCGCTTATTTTGTACTTTTCCTTAATATTTATCTGCGTGCCTTCTAAGTTTTTCCACCTGTGCTGAGATTTTTAGCTTATTTGCGATAGTGCATGATAGATCCTGATCTGTTCTAATACTGTGCATTGCTTTTATCACATCTATCTTTATAAGTATTTTTGTTGATCTGTTCCCTCTTCTATACTCTTCTAACAGTGATACTTCTTGTCTTAGCTGCTTTATAGTTTTCTCTATTCGATACTTCCATGATGGCATTTGATTTCTTCCCTTTCTCACCCTCATTATCCTGTGTTCTTGTGGTAGAACTTTACAGTTATTAATTTTGCTGCACAGTAATATATCCTGTTTACTTCTGTTATATCAGATGAATCTCTATGGACAGTCCTAATTACTGTGTTCATTTGTTTTATCAAACTTCTGACTTTTTGGGTTTTATTGACCTTCTGCAGTCTATTTCTTTCATTGATCTTAATACTCTATTAAGTCAAGCAACTTTTCTTTTAGCTGGTTTTCTTCTAAACCAAGGGCACATTTTTTGTTTTCCATTTCCTGCGAGCATTCTATAGGAAGTTCTATTGCATCTTGCTGTGCCACATTCTCTTCAATTTCATCCTGTGCCATCCGTTGCACTGCATATGAGAACTCTATGGCCTATCACTTGTCAACATTAACTGCATCAGCATTTCCAGTTTCCTGTTCCTTCCCTTGCTGTCCAGCTTCACGTGAATGTTTATACTGGTTTCCTGTGGAAGGCTCCAAAATATCTTCATATGGCACCTGACCAATTGCTTCCCATTCCACTGGTTTCTCCTTAATTTGGAGTTCCATTGCTCTGTCTTGTTGTGGTGCTTTCTGAATTATATTTTCTACCCTGCATCCTTCACTTTGGAGGTACTTCATGACCTCATTTTCTATTTCTTTAACTTCTCCATTACTGATCTCCTTTTCTACTTTTCCTCTTTGTCTTCTTATTTTTTGTATTGTAAGGTTTTCCATGTCTGGATTCATTTGCCTGTATTTCTTTTCAAACATCTTTGGTACTGCACTTTTTGTATACTGATTAGTTTGACTTTCTCCTTTGCATAGATATTACACCGTATTAAATCTCGTTTTCTTCCCCATGTCCATATTTTTTCTTCAGGTGTCTGCTGATCTTCCTGTTTCTCCTTACTTTGGTGTCTCATTCTATCATGCTGTGATGTAACCTGTGTTAGACCTTTTACTTCACATTCTTCACTTTGCAGGCACTCCATAACATCAACTTCTATTTTTTTTTAACTTCTGCTTTACCAATCTTCTTTTCTACATTCCCTCTTTGTGATATTATTTTTTTATTGTGAAAATGTCCATGTCTGGATGCCTTTGCCTGTATTTCTCTTTGAATATCTTTGGGGTTGCCTTTTTTATGTTTATTAATTTGGCTTTTGCCTTTGCATAAATAGTGCACCATATCAAATCTCTCTTTCTTTCCCATGTCCATATTTCTTTTTTATACTTTTCAAAAATATCAAGGCTTTGTTGTTTATATTTTTGCACTTCCTCAGATGCTTCTTTTTCCAAACAGATTCTTGGTCTATATACTGTTTTTCAAAAATCTGTTGTATTAATGACCACACATTTTTATTTGAAGCTTCTAATAGTTTTTCTTGAGGAAGTATTTTTCTTTCCTCTAATTTCTCTCTTAATCATTTTGCATATCTTGTATCTGGAAATTCTGGGCTTTTTGCATAATAGTAACAATACATCATTTTTTTCTTATCCTCACTAGACCACTCTATCATCGTTATGGCGCTTCTTTGGCCTATCAGTTTTTTTGATTTTTGTGGACTGCTACTTCCTTCTACAACAGGGGGCCATCCTCCCCATGGGCTTGCCCTGGCCCCATTGTAGGAATGTTTTCATATTTTAATGATTCTACACTGTCATTTTTTTCCAGCCCTGGGGCCAGTGTGCCTACCAGGATTGGGCACTTTTTACTCTCCCATAAAAGGATCTCTAATGAGGTGAAAATGTCCTGTTAATTACAAGTAAGTCTAACAGCTCAGCAGGTGACTCTCTGTAATCTTGCTATGTCTCCAAGCTCTGGCATGCCATTCCTCCACATATAAGACAAAGGTGAGTGAAGAGAGTCACTAATGCTCCAAAATAAAACATGTTTTCGTCCACTACCAGCAGACTTCATCAGATGAACAAAACATTAATGATATCTTAAATAACCCATACGTTAATAAAAACACCAGTCAAAATTATCATTCAATTGAATCACAATAAAACAAATAGCTCAAATAAAAATAATAAAAAGTTTTTTGAACCATTGTATAAAACTATGAACTATATTACAAAAAATACTTTAAATGGAAACTCTCTCATAGAACATATTTTTAAAACTATATATATATATAGAGAGAGAGATAGAGAGAGAGAGAGAGACTGCTTTTCAATCTATCTAGAAATATACAGAGCTAAGTATATATTTTTTGGTTTTAGTAGTTTGTACTGTTAATTGTTGCTTACAGTTTTTCAGATCTCTGCTGAAAGTGTTTTCCCCACCTCACCCTATTTTCTGCTGTGTCTTCAGTTGGTATAACTGTTTTTTACAGCGTGTGTGTTATCTAACTCAATGATCACTTGCATAAAATTAGACCTGTTAGTAACAGCCTGCATTTCATTGCTGGAACCTGTGTTCTGAGAGACTGATTTTCAATCTATCTGAAAATATGCAGAGCTAAGTATATTTTTCGGTTTTAGAGTTCGTACTGTTAATTGTTGCTTATAGTTTTTCAGATCTCTGCTGAAAGTGATTTGTCCCACCCACTCTTCCTATTTTGGGCTCGTAGTTTAAATTTGGTGGCTTTTGAAGTTGCCCGCCCCACTGTAGATTTGATCTGGGACACTCCCCCAGTCCCATCTCTTTACCACATTCTACCAAATAAACTCCTTCTGCACTTGCTTTTAGTCCTTTTTAATTTAACTGCATTTTTTAAACTGTGTTTGGTCTAATATTGCTATATACTCAAGTGTGCTAGCTTGCACTGCATGTGAATTGTTTTTACTGCTGTTTTAGCTACTTTTCTGTAAAAAAAAAAAAAAAAAAAATAGTGTAAGCCTGTTTCCTACCTTTCCTGTAACTAGTGTAGTCCAAATACAGATTTGCTATATCCAGGACTGTATGTAAGCTTCTGAGCCCCCCAAGCCTTTTTGTGTTGGAGGTAAGCCTTCTAGCTTATCAGTGGAAGTGGTAAGCACTAGGTAACCTGTCTACTACACAAGGAGTGGTTCTGGCCCAGAAATTGTAGGTATTGGCCATTTGGGCAATCTTTTCCATCTCTCTCAACTTTCTGATTTGAAAGCCTGCATTTGCACTTGTTTCTGTCTTGTAACTCGTCTAGTGCAGATATAGATTCTTAGTTTTAGCACTTAAATTTGCTTATTTGTGCTCAGCACTTGTTCAGAACTTGTAAGCACTAAATAAGTTACAAATTACTATAGCACTCAACCTTCCTCATTACCTAGAGGAAAACAGTTTTTGTACTTACTTTTCTCACTTGCTTAGAGAAAAATAGCTCTTGTATTCACTTTCCTCACTTATCTAGAGGAAAATATTTTTTTATTCAGGCATGTCCAAGGGTCAGCTGCCAGTGTTCTCTCCTGTCTATCTGATGAATCTGGGCATCTTGAGGCAATGTAGAAATTGCCTCATGTACACAGACAACCCTCTCCTCCTACCACCCAACACTACAACCTGTGAGAGATACACTTATCTAGCCAAACTGGAGGTAAAGGTCTCTCCAACCAAGACTGAACTTGACAGTCAAGAGGAGAGGGTAAACATTTGCACCACACCACACTCATCACATAGTCTCACTAAATCTACACCACCAAAATCCACACATAGTAACACAAAAACATTTGCGGTGGCTCTCAATAATAATCTGTCTAAGCAACAGAGACCTCCGAAGCAGAGACGCAAGCAACCTCTATCCCCCAACACAACCCAAATGACACATAGCCCACAGACTCAGTGTGCCACTCAACCACAGCCAATAAAGCAAAACAACGTACAAAGCACACTAGTCATAGGTGGCTCTATAGTCAGGCAAACTAATGTCCCACTCACCAGGCTAAACAAGGAGAAGGTTACTGTCAGCTGCCTGTCAGGTGCAAGGATCTGCCACATAACCTACACACTCAGGTCACTCCACAACAAATACAAATATGACTCTGTCATTGTCCATGTTGGTGTGAATGACCTGAGATGTACCTCCCTGGACTACATGAAAAGAGACATGGAAGAGCTCTCAGATCTTGTAGCCCAGGTAGGTAAGACCCTAGCCCTGAGTAGCATTCTGCCATCACCCAGAATGATACCGCAGTACAAGGACAAAATGATTGACTTCAACAATTGGCTAAGCTTCTGGTGTCATTTAAGGGGATCCAGTATCTGTCTGCTTGGGATGACATACTCAACAGACCACGATGCTTTGCCAGAGATGGCCTGCACCTGTCGCCCCCTAGTATTCCGGATACTGGCTAAGGCTCTTGCCACCCCCTATAGTGCCTTTTTTAGGCAAGGTTCAAATGACAAATTCACCACCGTAACAGGAACAGGCAAGCAAAAACTGAGGGTAACGTGACTCAATGCTAGAAGTCTAAATCTCAAAATGCACTCACTCGAGGCACTCCTTAAAATGGAGAACATCGATATCTGTGCAGTGACTGAGACCTGGTTCAGGGCTCCAGAGAGCACGCCTGCACTACCAGGCTATAACTCATACCACAGTTTTCGGCCATGTAACTTGGACTGAAACACTAAAGGCAGAGGTGTGTCCATATTCATTAAGGATATCCACACCCCCAGGCTAGTTGCTCAGCATAATGCATCCAAGGTTATCCAAGTGCAACTAACTCTGGGCAAAACTGCAATCCAAATTGTAGCTTGCAACAGATCCCCCACCATGCCCCAGGATTCCCACTCTTTTCTTGATGTACTGGAAAATATTAGGGTTCAACCAAACACCCTAATAATGGGCGACTTCAACTACCCCACCATTAACTGGGAAAACTACTCGTGTACCAACTCCTTAGCTCAATGCTTTCTGGAATTCATAAACTCCAATTCCTGGATCAGCTTATCCACACCCCCACCAGGGGCAACAATATCCTAGACCTAGTCATTACCAACATGAGTGACCGGTGTTCCATACCTGAAGTCAACTCCTCGTTGGTCCGATCCAACCATAAGCTAATCACCCTTGATATCCACATCCCGCCCCCACCCTCCATTAAGGAAACCATGGTAAAACATTTCTCCAAAGCCAATTCATGCTTCTTAAGACAGAAGTGGTGAACTTCATGACACCCATGCAAATGGACAATACAGTTACAACTGCTGAATGCTACACAAATGCACTCTGTAAGCACTTACACGAGTGCATGGATTGTGCTATCCCAAACAGAACCAAGATGCTTTCCTCCAAAAAAAGGAAGCCAATCTGGTGTTCCTCTGCCATAAACAAACTGTACAACAGAAGGAAGAAACTGTTGCAAAAGAGAGTAAAATCCCATGAGTGGAGGAGCTCCTTGGTCAACCTCAGTAAGAAGCTGAGATCCCTTATAAGATCCTCCAAAGCTAGCTATGAAAACAAAATCACCACTAATTCTAAGGACAACCACAAAGCATTTTATAGCTGTGTCAAGAATCTCGATGGCAACAGCCAGATCTGCTCTGAGTTACAGCACAACTGCATGAAAATTACTGAACCAACTGATATTGCCAACATCCTGGCAGATAGGTTCAGTGCTAACTTTACCTCCCTCACCCCCTAAAGGGCCCAAATTTATACAGGAAGAATGCAGAGTCCCTGAAATCACAACTACACAGGTAAAAGCTGCACTCTCTAAAGCCAAAAACACAGCATCCATGGGACTGGACAATATCCCAGGCTGTGTTTTACACGAACTTCAGAACAAACTGGCTCCCCACCTAAGCACCATATTCAGTAATAGCCTCACATCAGGCATTGTGCCCACTGAATGGCGCACAGCAACAGTTATTCCACTTCACAAAGGGGGAGCCACCACTGATCCCGGGAACTATTGCCCTATTAGCCTGATGAGCCTGGCCTGCAAGGCCATGGAACATATCATCATGGAACTCATAAACAAAGACATTGGTAACCTCCAAACTCTAAATCCCACCCAGTTCGGGTCTGTGAAAGGCAGATCATGCCTCCTGAACCTGATCAACTTCTATGAGGCAATTACCAAAGCTGTAGATGAGGGTAAGGTGGTTCACACAGCCTATCTTGACCTCGCCAAGGCTTTCAACACCATCACCCATTCTGGACTTATAGCTAAACTCACTAAACTCACTCTACATCACAAGATGGGTTGCCAACTGGCTTACTGACAGAACCCACACTGTAAAAGTTGCAGACTCCAAATCTGACCTCAAACCAGTGCCAAATGGAGTACCACAGGGTTCAGTCCTGGGACCTCTCCTGTTTGGTATCTACTTCTCTGAAGTACAGGCTAACACAGAAGGCTTCTGGCTAATGAAGTTCACAGATGACTGCAAACTAGGAGCCATAGTCAAGTCCCCAAATGATGTGGACATCCTACTGAAGGGCCTTGCTGAGACAGAAGCCTGGTGTCAGAGCCATGGCCTCAAGCTCATTGCCAAAAAGTGCAGTGTCATCTCCTTTGGTAAAAATTCTGTACCCATGAACTACCACATAGGCAGCAATCTACTTAACACCAAATGTGTGATGAGAGACCTTGGGACCCAGGTGGACAGTAGTCTCTCCTTTGATAGTCACATCGCCACAGTAGCCAGGAAGTCCTTCTATGTGGCACACCTCATCATAAAAGGGTTCTCATCCAGGAAAATGAGGTAATTGTTCCCTTCTACTCGACACTCATTAGACTCATTACAGATTACAATGCTCCTTTTTGAATGTACCTCACAAGACATCTGCAGCAGCTGGAAAGGCCACAGAAGTACCTCACAAAGAGGATTACTGGCCTCAAACAAATGCCCTACACCAACCGCCTCAAAAACCTCCAGCTCTACTCTGTAGCATATCGCCTACTCTGAGGTGATCTCTGCCATATAAAGCTATGTCAAACCCAGAGCTGTTGGACATGCTACACCCAAAGAAATCCCAATCCTTCCAAGCTACACAGTCTTGGGACCTAAACCTTGTCACCACAATAAATAGGACATGCTGGAGGGATAGATTCCTATCCTAGAGAATTCCCATACTCTGGAACAGGCTACCCATCTATATCAAGAAAAGTTCTTCAAAATCTTGATGAGTGGATGGGAAATAGGAAATGCACCCTGGGGATTACTTCTGTGTCTCTGCTCAACAGTGGCACAGGAAAATAACTTTCTTGGGTGGCGTAAGCCAGGGAACCGTGTTAGCTAGGCTTACATAGGCCCTTGGGCCGATAGCCTAGTACCTACCTATGAACCTATATATATATATATATATATATATATATATATATATATATATATAAAATATATAAATATTCACATATATAAAAACATGAAAATGTACAAAATTCATTCATTTATATTCCAACATCAACATCCACTGGCAAAAGTTCAACCCACACCTTTCCAAGCAAAACTTAATCAAGTTTGCACTTATCTACTCTGAATAAAAAAATCTATAATTTGAAAATTGACCATAACCATACAACAATTGTTTAATTAAAACTGTCTGATGTATTATTGAAGTTCAAAGCCTGAAAATTGATAACAAATACCTTAGGGAATGCTTAAAGAGAGACATAGTCCCTAAAGGGCTGTGGGTTTGTAAATACCCCAACAACATTGTAAAAGGGTCCAAACTACATAAGGAGTTATTAGAGGTGTTTAATAAGTGCGAGTTAGATATTGTGAAGCTTATTATTAAACAAAATGAAGTTTTACTGGATGAACTGCAAGCACAAATTGAGAGACTTAATAAACAAATTATTTCTGACCTTATACATTCTATTGAGACAGAAATAAATAAATACCTAGCGTTCATGGATAAGATAGATGAGAAGTGTGTAGGTATCATTAACAGAAAGATGAAAAAATTCGAAAAAGATATTCATGAATCTAAAGAGAAAAGGAATTATCCCGACCCGAAGGGGAATTGTAGATCTGTTAATCCATCCAACTTGGCTATTGATTATGATAGAGGGACTACACATCAGGCTAACTTGGTTAACAATAATCAACAGGATGAAGGTTTTCATAGCTTGGATGACCCTTTAGAATACCCCTTGCTTCACAGGTCTGAGAGAATAATGAATCAGACTGCACCTCAGTACTATCAGAATTATGCTCCAGGTGCAAAGCAGGGACGAAAATGGGGGAGGGGTTGAGGGAAATTTTGACTTCTTCCACTGCCTCCATAACAACGGATGGTGTTAAATACACCTACAATAATTTTAACATCTTTAATTATAGTGATATTGAACCAACTCTTGATTATTTTAACTTGCTTTCTAAAGGGTTTAAATTTATTCCCAATGTTAAGGGCGATTTACGAAGTTGATTCTTGATTTTAAGCTTTTTGTCAGGAAATCAGCTTAGAAGTGCTATTTCATGAACAGAGAAAAGGCATTGATGGGGTGGTCCTAGGCTTAAGAGTACTTTTAACCCACTATTCACCCACAGCTTAAGAATTTTGAGAAATTAGTTGAGAAACAGATTAAGGATTGTATCCCTTATAAGAATAACAACAAAAATAAAAAAACACCTTAATTTACGTGTTAATGAATGGAAAGTGTTGCAAAATCTTAAATCGGACAGAAACAATTATGTAATGAAACCTGACAAGGGAGGGGATGTGGTATTAATGAATACCCTCATTTATGAAGGGAAAATGTTTGACCTGTTAGGGGACACAGAGGCATATACTAGGGTTTCTAAAACAAAACTAACATTGCATATAAAAAAATAGATTTAGCACTTTATGACCTTTTCTTTGAAGGACTGATTGACCTAAACACCTATAAGTACTTGAATAACACTAGACCTAGAATACCAACAATCTTCGGTATACCCAAGGTACACAAGGATTTGCTAACCCCCCCTCCCCCGAGATCCATAGTGGCTGTTGATGTCTCCAAGACAGCGCCACTAGCAAAATACTTAGATAATAAACTAAAGACACTTTGGGGAACTGAAAACCAAATACTTAAAGACTCATGGGAGTTTTTAAAGCAGACTTTGATAAGGTCACCTTTGTTATCATTCACATCAAGGACCTTTTTTCGGTCATTCCCCATAAGGTAGGTTTGAATTGGTTGGAGGCTTCTCTAGTTAACAAATGTGGGATTTCATCCAACGACCTGCATGTGTTTTTTCCACCAGATTAAAGGCATCGCTATGGGGGCAAATTGTGCCCACATTTACACCAACATAGTTTTGGCATGGTAGGAACAGCAATTTATTTTGGAATCAGTGTACAAGTCATGTTGGTCACACTATGTGAGATTTCTGGATGACGTTTGTTTATTCCGAGTGGATTTGGACACTAAGCTTAACGAATTTTTGTCCTTTATTGAGTCCATTACGGAATTTTTACACTTTACTAGTAATGTGTCCCACGACAAAGATCATTTTTTGGATGTGATCTTAGAAAAAAATGATTTGACGGTAAAATCTAAAAGTTTTTCGTAAGAATAAGTTTTCCAGTTCCTACTTGCACTTTAGAAGTGGGCATCCTTATTTTCAAATGAAGAGCATTGTCAGGGGTCAGTATATCCATGTATGTAAGATGACTTCTAATGATCTTGATTTTTAACATGAATGTGATCTACTTGAACAGTTGTTTCGTGAAAGGGGATACCTGACACAGTTGCTGAATGAGACCAGAGTCGAGGTAACTAAATGTAGAAAAGGTAAATTTAGTCCGGTGTTAGGTAATAGACTGCAGGTTGCTGATGAACATGAGCAAACCAAACAGGATACTGTGGATTTCAGTTGAGCTTTTATTATTGAATTTAACACTGATTTTAGTACTTTCAATGACATCATCAAGAATGAATGGGATAGATTCATTGAATTAACAGACTTGCCCTTAACAGAAAGAAACCCCTTAAAAATTATCTTTAAGAAGGGTAGGAATTTAAGAAACTTTCTTGAAAGTGATAAGGTACAAAAAATGGGAGTAAACACTAGACGGAAAGGAACTTTATGCTGTGGGGCATGCTCACAGTGTGAATACATTTTACATCAATAAAATGTATACATTACGAGTAGGGACAGGCATATTTCAGAGTCTGCACATAACAATTGTAATACTTTAAGGGTGGTTTACCTGGCTATTTGCAAATCCTGTGGAGCATTTTACGTAGGTAAAACGGAGCATAGGTTAAAATGTGTATTTATGAACATCGATATGATATTAGGAGCTCCAATGACAAGAATGCTTTATTTAAACAGACTTTAATCTGTACCCAAGGAAGTTTTGAATTTTTTGTCCTAGAAAGTCTCCCACTTGACATCCAGGGTGGCCCATGGGAAACCTGCCTAGAATACAGGGAGTTGTTTTGGCAGGTGACTTTAGATGCAGGGAGATACCCTGGGCTAAGTGAAAACACTGTGTTAGCCCCTTGCTTAAGCTTAGAGCAGCTAAGTTGTAATAAACTGTCCTCTCTGAAAAATGATTTCTACCTATCTCTTACAAAACTTTTTTCTTATGATTATGGTCAATTTTCAAATTATAGATTTTTTTATTCAGCATAGATAAGTGTAAACTTGATTATCAAGTTTTTACTTGGAAAAGTGTAGGTTGAAGTTTGGCCAGTAGATGGTGATGTTGGAATATAAATTAATGTATTTTGTACATTTTTCATGTTTTTACAATATGTGGCTATTTATATATATTTTTATATATATTGTTTTAAAAATATGTTCTATGAGAGAGTTTCTATTTAAAGATTTTTTTTGTAATATAGATCATAGTTTTATACAATGGTTTATTATTTTTATTTGAGCTATTTGTTTCATTGTGATTTAATTGAATGACAATTTTGAGTGGTGTTTTTATTAATACATGGGTTATTTAAGATTTATTTATTTATTTATTTATTTGCAGTTGGTTTACCAGGATAGTCCATTGGGTCAAAAGAACCCGTTTTCAATGGAGTCCTGGGGAGAAAAGCTCCAATACAGACAAATTAGCTGCATACAAAAATTACAATAATGATTATACAGATTGAAAACAGGCACCTCTCTGGCCTTGTTCAAGAGGAATCTTGACCAATGGATGGGAGATTGCAGATATACCCCAGGGATTACTTCAGTGTCACTGCTTGACAGAGGCACAGCAAAATGATAGGCATAGTTTTTATTCAAACTAAAGGGGTGGCGAAAGCCACATAACTATGGGCTAGGCTTATAAATGCCCTTGGGCAGATAGCCTAGTATGAACCTATGAACCTATGAAGATAAAACATTTAAGCTCAAAATTCAAGAAGCATTCAAAACAATACAATATGATGAGGATTAATGAGAGGTAAATAAGCGGAAACAGTAACGTGATATACATTCAGAGGAGTTATTCAGAAGTAGAAATAAAATAACATTACAGAGTAGATATTCTGAGGGAACATAAGCTTTGTTAGGTAGAGTTGAGTATCATAAGTGTAAAGGATGATGAGATATCATAAATCTATGAGGGGAGGGAGCAAGAACAATCCCATTGGGACCTCAGATATGTATGAAGAGATTTTTTGAACGTGTACTGGTTTGAGGTGGTATGAATGGATGGTGGGAGTGAGTTCCAGAGGCGGGCAAGGTTAAAGGATAGTAAGTGTTTACCTGGGAGATGAGATGGTTTATGGACTTCTAATAGGTTTTGATTGTTAGACCTTAAGACTCTATTTGGTAGGTGCATTTTGAAGGCAGAAGACAGGGAGGGACAAAGAGAAGGACTAAGAATGAGCTTGTGAGCAAAAGTCAGCTGTATATATGTGAGATGATTAGGTAGTTCGAGCCAGTTTAGGTTTTGGAGAGAGGAACAGTGGTGGGTGGAGGACCTGTGGCCATTTGCGAATTTGGCGATTTTATTGTAGCAGGAGGAAAGCTGTTTTTTTAGAGAGGTCTGAAGATTGGTCAGTAATGGGGCCCCATAGAGAAGGGAGGGGATGAGAAAAGAGGAAGCGAGTGTGATTTTGGAGGAGCTTGTAAGGTACTGATTCTGACGGTAGAGCATACCTAGTTTTTGATGAGTTTTTTAATATTTAGTTGTAGATGGGAGTTGTAGCTAAGCCGATTATCAATTTGTACACCTAGTAGCTTAGTTTCAGACACTAGTTCAAGGGGTGAGTTATTTTGGCTGGTAATTGAGAAAGAGTTTATATTGAAGGAAGTGGATTTGGAGGGGGTAAATACCATAAGTTTTGTTTTGGAGGCATTGAGTGCCAAGTGATTTATTTTCATCCACTGTTCGATTATTGAAAAAGCTTCCTGGGTAAGTGTTTGGAGCAGAGAGGAGGAGGTGGCAGAGCAGATAATGGTAGAATCATCTGCATATTGGATGATGTTTGCAAATGGAATTGATTTGTGGAAATCATTTATAAATATATTAAAGAGGAGGGGACCAAGAATAGATCCTTGAGGAACTCCAGTGGGGGTACTAAGGAAAGGGGAAGTGGCCTTTTTCCATATTACAGCTTGGTATCTATTTGATAGATAGCTGGAGAACCAATTTATGGAGGAGGGAGAGAGGTTATGTTTTGACAGTTTGGTTAAGAGCAGATTGTGTGAGATAGTGTCGAAGGCCTTGGAGAGGTCAAGTAGTAGGGTAGAGACAATGTGGCCAGAATCACGTGCTGTGTTAACAGTCTCAAGGAAGGACAAGAGGGCTGTCATAGTGCTGTGATTTGGCCTGAATCCGTGTTGTGTAGGGGTTATAAGGTTGTTATCTAAGAGATGTGGCAAGAGTTGAAGGTGGATACACTTTTCCAGAAGTTTAGAAATAGGGGACAGGATAGCAATAGGATGAAAGTTGTTGATGTTACAATTGTTGCCTTTATGCAGGGGGATGATGAATGCTTGCTTCCACAGTTGGGGCACAGTGCATTCATGAATGGAGTGGTTAATTAGAATGCTAATGGGATAGGCAATTGCATCTGCGGCTATACTTAGGAAGTAAGAGGGAATGTTGTCAGGGGCATTAGTACATGGCTTCAGTTTCTGAAGGAGTTTCTTTATAGTGGAAGTGGGTATAGGTTTTAATGAGAATAGAGAGGAATGAAGAGAGAGAGAATTTGAGGGGGGTGCAAGTGATGAGGCAGTTAGAGTAGTGGATAAGGTGGAAGATAGGCAGTGCAAAGTAGAATTGGGGATAGGGTTGTTTGTGGGAGAGGGAGGGGGTGTATTAGATAGCGAGGTGGGGCATGTGAAGGAGGAGGTGAGTTTGCTAATAGAGTCGATGAAAAAGGAGTTGAACTGCGTAGCTAAATCTAAGTCTGGGCTATTTGGGTCTGGGGTTGGGGTGTGTGGTTTGCTGGGGTTAAGGAGGGTGGATATCCCCTTCCAGAATCTTTGAGGGTTAGTTTTATTATTGTTTTGGAGTATGAAGAAGTATTTTTGTCTATCTGAGGTTATTAGCTTTTTTACTTTATTTCGAAGGGTTTTGAATGCAATATGTTGTTCTGGGGTCTTATTTCTCAGATAGAGTCCCCAGGCTTTGTCTCTAAGGTGCATGGTTGATAGTGTGGTTTTGGTTAGCCAGGGGGCTGAATTTGTTTTTATTCTTTTTGTTCTTAGAGGGACTTGGGAATCAAGTATTCCTAAGAATGTGGAGTTAAAGTGAGCAACTGCTTCTTCTAAGGGAAGTGTCTTTAGATTGTTCCAATTAATTGCTTTCAGGGAATCTACGAAGATTGATGGGTTAAAGCTTTTGTTATTACAAGTAGTAATGTAGTTGTGGGTGCGGTAGGAGATACGGGGGAGTCGATGAGTACAAGTAGGCAGATGATCACTAAGAGGGTCAGGAAGAGTACCGCTATCTGAAAAATAGTGGGGATGTGACACTAGAATCCAGTCAAGGATGGTAGATGTTCAAGATAGTTCCTCATTAATGTTTTGTTCATCTGATGAAGTCTGCTGGTAGTGGACGATAACGTGTTTTATTTTGGAGCGTTATTGACTCTCTTCATTCACCTTTATTTTATTTGTGGACTATATTTGGGTAATATCATTCTCTCAGTATTTCTGATTCCTTCACATATAAAAATGACTGAAAACTGCCTAGATTCAAAGCACTGCACAAACATCACCTTGCTCATTCATGGTCATACAGTTGCTCTTCACTTGGTTGAGTCTCTCATCTGAAATGCATGTTTCTCATTACTCATTGTTCGACTTCTCTTCTTAGCTTATTTAATATACTCCTCCCTATGTTTCTCTAATATATTTCCTCTCTCATCTGGTCTTTCTGCTCATTGAGACTAATCATATTGTACTGTCTTACCTATAATCTTGGACCTATGTCTTATATCTCTATTTCCATGTCCTATATCTTACTACACCAGCCTTTTCTCTTGATACCAGTCTCTTCATCAGTACTAACAGTTTATCCTAGTTTCATATGTTACAGGAACCCCAAGTATATGACTTACTGCTGAGGTTTTGTGCCTTAATAAAATACATCTAGAGTGTCTAATTTCTAGTGAAATAAACACCTGATAGTCTCACAATAAATATAATTAATACTATTTTTGCCACAAAAATACTTCAAACACTAGTATAAGGGGGATGCTGCACATGAGTGCAGCAATATGGGGAGGGTGCTGCACATCTGAGTGTCCTGTCCTTCAAATGAGATGTTAAACTGAGGTCCCATCTCTTTGAGCTGGTGGTAGCTCAGGTGGATGTAAAAAATCCCATAGCACCTATGGAAAAATGAAGGGGTACTTTATTTAACACAGCACAAAAACATTATTTACATATTTACAGGCACATATAAAACCATTTCTATTTTTTTTTTACTATTTATCATTTTTCTTATAGCATACTCTTTGCTATTTTTCCATTATTAATCTTACTACTTTTTCCACAACCATACGCTAATCTTTTACAATATATCTGCCAAAATCCATCTCAAATTAAACAAAATATTATTCATTCATTCCAAATAACCCTTATTACATAAAAAACATTTTTTATCTACCCTTCTTACATATTCTTTCTTCTTGTTCTTATAATATCCATAGATAGTGATATTCATATCTATATTACTTACGTAATTAATTCTCAAAAAATTTCTTCATACAACTTTTTCCAGAGTTTCACCACTCTTTTACATTTAAAAAACATGTACTATTGTCTCTTCCTCCCCACAAAGTAGACACACTCTTTCAACTATTCTTTAACATGGCATATTCCCTGTTACTGTTAACTTATTTATTACCAGTTGTAAAAAAAAATAAAAAAATCAGAGTTTTCATTTCCTTTTCTTTGTTTTCCTTTATTCTGGTGTGTAAAATTCAATAAAACAGCAGACAGATTATTGCAGCATATTCAAATCAGCATAAACAGAGATACACATGTAGCATAACTTTAAGCATGAATATCATAACTTCTAAATCAAACTTACATCTGAACCAGTCTTGCATCAGACTAGACTGCATGCTATCCTGAACTTCACATATTATATCCTTTTTTTCTAGTAATTTTTCTCTATAGAATACATTCATGCACCTAACCTTGATTCTCAGGCTAAATTTTATTTTGTAGCCTCACAAGTGCCTTATATTTTTATTCTTCCCTTGAGAAAGAAACAGAACAAAAACTGTCTGCAATCTTACTTTGAGAAAGGAACAAAGTAAGAGCTATCTGCAATCTTTGCTTTATCTCATGCTTAGCCAGCAAGGTCAGCATTCAGTTGAAGATTCTTTGTTTCTGCTTTTCTAAAATATATGCATAAATGAAATACCATTTCTTAGCTATCAAGGTCAATATTCAATGAAAGATTCTTTGTTTCTGCTTTTCTAAAATGTATGCATAAATGAAACAGGCCTCTTTATTCTGCCTAATAACTATTGTACAATGAAAAACTATGATCTAACACCAGTCTTCATGGGAAATCGTGAGCCTTTACTTTTTTAGAACACCACTTTTTTCTTACTTTAATGGCTTTAATCACTTCTTCTGGTAAAATTACCCATGGATTTACATAATAATATTGTTTCCTTCCATTATTATACCACATCCTTCTATCTTTTTGTATATCATCAATTGTTATTTTCCATGTTAGTATTTTTCTTGATCATTTTTATGTTCTTTATTTATATATTCTTTTTCTGTTGTTTTTATTCTCATACCCTCCCAGACATTTTGTACTTATATTTAAACATTATTGCTATTAATTTCTCATTCTCTACCTTTACCCACTTTAATACTTCATAAATGTTTAAGAAGCAGAATAAAGAATGGGTAACCCCAATCCCCCTTCATCTTCACTCATATACAACACATCTCTTTTCACTGGGTTTAATCTTGAATCCCATAAGAAAGAAAACTCCAACTGCGTAATTTCCTTTTCATGTTATTATCTGTGCATATAAACATTTGACATACATGCTACCTTTCCCATTAACACATAATTCATGAGATAAACCTTTTCCTGAACGCTAATCTGTACATCCTTCACAGAAGACATATTTCTTTAATTTCTTTTATCAAACCCTCCCATTTCCTCATAACTACATAATTTCCACAAATTTTATCCCCAGCAAAGGCACTTCATTCATTGAAAAAATATACACCCCCAGTTTTCACCACATTACCCAAGCCCTCTTTTACTTTAATTCAAAGTCATTCTCATTGCTGCTTTAATTCAAAGTCATTCTCATTGCCTTTAAACATCCATTCAGACAAATCAAAACTTCCATATTTTGCTCTCGGCAGCTACAGCTGTATCATCTGCATATGTCAAAACTACTAGAATCACCACATCCTTTTGCATCACATATCCAGCATCTTTCATTCTATAAGCTGTTTCACTCACTACCACATTCTTTATCAATGCAAATGATAGTCTACTCATGGTACATCCTTGTCTTATACCACACATCATGCATATTTCTTTACTCAGCCACCTATTCATTAACATTCTCATGCTATTATTTTGATATACTGATGTACACACCCTCCTAATTCTATTACCTGTTCCATAACATCCCACAAAGCATAATTTCTTACTGTATTAGTTGCCATGCTATCAGCTGCCATTAGTTTCTCATCATGTCTTTTATTTATAATATCCACAATTTCTCTCACAACCAATAACAATTCTTGACATCCCTTTCCTTACATACTATATATACTTTTTCCATAATATCCCTAATCCTCCCTTCCATTCTCCTCTACATTATTATCATAAAAATGTTATAATCTGTAATATTTACTGTGATGGATCTCCAGTTTTTTTACTTCATTCTTTGTAATATCCCACTACATAACTCTTCATAAACGACACATTCCTTCAACCACTCATTCAGTACATTTATAAAATAATCTCTTTGCCAATCCATTAATTTATTATACATTACATAACCTAAACCATCTGGGCCTGATACTGAATCAACATTTACTTTCTAAAGTACTTTATCCAGATCAGTAATATTATTTTTTTTTTCAAATTCTTCCATAACGTATTCTGGATTTTTTTTTTACTTTCCATTCACTTTTAGTTTCCTTCTTTTTACTGTTATACATATTTTCCACATTCCATTCTACAATACTCATAATTTGCTCGTGTTCTTTTTACGTCTTCTTTTACATTTTTCATTTCCCTCATTATACTAATATACTCCTTTACTGTTTTACCCAAATATGCAGATAACTCCTCCCTTGTAAATAATATCTCTGCCTAAACAGAAATACTTTCATATTTTCTTGATTTTTATATATTTCATTTGCCATATCATAATATTCTTTTGTATTATTTTTCAAATTCTCTAATATATTTCTGTACATTTCCCATACTTCATTTTCTCTTCCTTTCTTACATCATCCTGCCAATGAAAAAATATATTTCTTTTTAAATTCAATCCACATTCAATCCATTTTTATAGAAGTCCTTCATGGTTATATGAGCCTTCCATAACCTCAGTACTTCCCACTCTCCAATTTTATCCCATAATTTTTCATTTATTCTTTTTTCTACTATTTTAATATACTCCCTTTCATCTGTCACCTCCGTCCATATTGCTAACTGATCTAAAAAACGTGTCACAACTAAATCATCACCTGATAGTGCCAAGCCTTGTGATAAAACAAACTAATCAATTTCATATCCAAGTACCTCTCTTCTATCTGTCCATTAACTGTTCTTCCACTCAGCTAATTTACCACATTTTATCACTTTCTGTATAGTTTTACATCTTTCCCTTTCTTTGTGCATTTCCCCCTTAAATCACAAAGTCCCCTGTAATTATAATGTTCATGTTAAGAATGACCTATTAGAATATTTTAAGAAAGAGATTTGATTTTTCCATGTTTATTTATATATGCATGTAATGCTATAATTCTACAGACATGTTCTCTCCTCCTCACATCTATAACAGTTAATCTTTCCATCCTTATCAACATTCTTCTTCTTCTTCTTTCGGCTTTCCCCGGTTAGAGGTCGCCACAGCAGAACACCTGTCTGCTCATGATTGGCAGTGAAGTTTTACAGTGTCGATTTGCCAGCCCAGCACCCAACCTTCCACAGAAGGCACACTCATGCACACACACACACACACACACACACACACACACACACACACACACACACACACACACACACACACACACCTAGGGCCAGTTTAGAGTGTCCAATCCACCTACTGTCTTTGGGGTGTGGGAGGAAACCGGAGTACCCGGAGGAAACCCACGCGACCACAGGGAGGACATGCAGACTCCACACAGAAGGCACCACAGCCAAGGATCGAACCAGAGAGCCTCTTGCTGTGAGGTAACAATGCTAACCGCTGCACCACTGTGGCCGCCCTCCATCCTTATCAACATTACATCTAGTAATTTCACTGTTTTTTTTTTTAACAAAACACAGCCACTCAAAAACAGCTTTTACTTAAGTTCCATGTTATATTTCTACCCCACAATTTTTATGTTTGCAATCTTTCTTTACTTACAAGGAATCTTACATCTGCTAAAAGAAAAAAATCCACATCACATTTAGTACACCATTCCAGGATCACTATCTTTCTTGCAGTGTTAATAATGCTATTCACATTTACTGAAAATACTCTAAAATTGTTGCTTTGCTTTATTTTTAAGTTTAGAGGAAATATTTTAAATCTTCGTTTTCTTATGTTTAGTCTTACTCCAACTGAATATTTTTTTCTTGAGATTATGTACAAATAATTCTTCATCCTCTGAATCAGATTTTTCACTGGCTAGCACTTCAAAAAAATTATTAGTATTAATCCTTTCTCCTGACCTCTCTCTTCCTTTGTGCACTATTTCTCCTCATTTTAGCCATCCATATTTTTCTTATTCTACAGTTTCTTGTCCACTTTCTTCATCCTCTTCCACAGGCTCTTGATGTCCTTTCCTATGTATTTCTTCCCTTTCCCTTTCTTTTTCATTATTTACTGTTTGTTCTTGACAGTCCATCAAAACGTGTCCATTTTTTACATGACCTGCATTCAGGCACACACCTTTTTTTTTTTGCATGTTCTTTCTCCCCTCACTGGTTACAGTGTACCTTCTCACAATCATTAAATAATGGAGAAAAGTCCCCACAAAAGAAACATGATTTAGACTGGCCAGCTTATCTTGATGTCCCTATGTGACCAGCCACAAAAATAACACTTGGCAAGAGTTTCACCATGTTTTCTTTCACATTTCAAAACAACTTCCATCCTCCACCCTCCATTCCATAAGTTTCTCTCATCTCTAACTTTAACATTAATATCAACAGTTTCACACAGACCCTGCAAGCATTTTTTAAAACTGTCGTCTTCTAGCTCATCAGTTCTAAACCACAAAATAACATTTTTTTTAACATTTAAGTTACTACCAGAAAACAAATAATTGCTCCACAGAAAAAATGTCCTTCTTTTTGTTGCACAGTTCCAGAACCTTCATCTTCAGTCCCTCTGATTCAAAAGTTAAGTCACAAAAAGTCTCTCTCCCAATATGTATAAATGACCACATTTATTGAGCTTTAAAAACCAGAGCAGTTTTTATTCTCACAAATGTTCTTCTTTTAAAAAAACAGTTTTACGTACAGTGTGTTGCTGTTCTCCTTTTTTGCCTGCAGCTTCTTGCTGCTTTCCTCTTTTGCAATGATTAATTTCTGCATTCTCTGCTGCCACATCACCTTGTTCTCTTCCACATTACCATCCTCAGCACTTCTGAAAATGTTATCTGTCATCTCACCCCATTAAAAAGCAGAACACTTGCCTGGATCATCCTGCTTGATTATTTTAACAGAACATCATCTGCAGGTACTCCTGATTCCAGTTAAGTTATCTGCACCACTTCAACAGACTCACTTTCTTCTCCATGGAGACAGCTAAAGGCTACTTATTTGTAACATCCACCACACAGGAATCTTTGTTTATATTCCGAAGTTTCATATCAAACAATTTTTTTCTCCAAATTCTCACTTTCCACCTATAAACTCTCCATAGCTTTTCTGTCCTTCTCCTCCATGTTGCTGCTTCCCTTAGAACCTCCTCATTGCTGTTGTACAAGTCCTCTAGCACCACTTATCACCTCCAAAGAGTAGGTGAAGTTCCCTGATGCCCAGACCAAATTTCCCCTACCAGTATAAATACTACTTTGTGTCTTTCCTAAAAAAAAGCCACTAACATAGTGGGACTAATCCGGTTAACAACTAATGAATAAATAAAATAGTTTATCAATGTAAACAATACCTTCTACAGTTCTGTTATGAAATGAATGTACCTCTGAACTGTAAATGTATTATGTAAATGCAATTAAATATGTACTTCTGATGAAGCTTTCCTTCCCAGGCCTCTACTGAAAATGGGCTTTACTCAAACTATCCTGGTAAACAAAGACAAACAAATAGTAAGGGGGTAAGTGTCTTCTCAGAGTTGATCCTCAGCCAAGGTTTTCCTGTAAAGAAAAAACAAAAGGTTAAATGCTGATCATCTGAAGACATGGTTTCTGTTAGAAAGATGGTTTGCTTATTTTAGCCAGGCAACTATTACAGGGTGTGAATCTTGGTGTTCAGAAATCCTTATCTGAGGGCAATGTCATTAAAGACATTCCTAAGGAAAATGTATTAAAGGAGTCTGACATGGACAGAGACAGGGCTTCTTTGCTTGCAAATTCCCAGTCCAAATCTCTGATTCTGAGGAGACTTGGTCCTCTTCAGATGCTTTGGAAGAATTTTTCTTTTCTCATAAAATAGCCAGGATTATTGACGTGTTTTGTGGGAATAGGTGGATGTTCCCCCGAATTCAGGAGATACTGAGACATGTTACAAGTGGATATACCTCATTCCATTCCCATCTCCTTAATTTTGTTAGCCTTGGAGGATGTATTCAATGATGCATGTAATAAACCTTGATTCCCAACCTTCAATTTTCAAAAAGCCAGATAGACTTTATAAATTTCCTTTGCTAACAAATATTTTTGTTATTTTACCTTAGGTCTGATCCATCTACAATTTTTATCTCTTTGCCAACTGGGAAAAGACTAACAGTTTCTACCAATCCTTCCCCTGTGGACAAAAAAGGCAAGGTAGGGTCTATGTTAAAACACCGAACATTTGAAATGTTGAGTGTTCTAATATCGATCCGTTTTCAGCGAACGCTAAAAATATTGAAGTAACAGGAAACCGAATTATTGCTTCGGTATTTTCAGCACTCTGGTGGAAAGTTACGGGTCGGGTTCAGGTAAATGTGCGATTGTGTAGACGTGTGGTTTAGGATGGGTTAGGTGAGTAAGGGTTAGGGCACGGGTCAGGTAAGTGTGCGATTGTGTGGACGTGTGGGTTAGGGCGGGTTAGGTGAGTTAGGGTTAGGGCGTGGGTGAGGTGACTGTGCGATAGTGACGGACCTTAGGGTTAGGGTTTGGGTTAAGGTAAGTGGATAGTTAGTGGTGTATGTATAGTTTAGTGTAGGGTTAGGTGTAAGAGTTTAGGTGTATGTGTGTGGATTGCTGTTTGTTTGGTGTGCTTGTGTTGTGTGTATGTGTTTTGGAACAGCGAACTTTTTCCCTAGGAAAAAATTTGCTGTTCCGAATGTTCAATGGGTTTTTTTTTTTCGATTGCTAGGGTTCGATATTAGAACACTCGACATTTTGAATGTTCTGTGTTCTAATATAGACCCACAAGGTATTGGACTGATTTGGTAAGAGAATATTTCCTTCTTCCTCTTTGGAGTACAGAATTCTTAACTGTCAGGAATACATGTGGAAGTTTATTCAGTTTTGTGCAGACAGTTTGAGGGAATTATCTATCACACTACCTTCAGAAAGTAGTTCCTATCTGAATTCTGTTTTTATCTAATTTTCCTCAAGTATTGAAAGATGATTTGAAAAGTGTGTATGACTGTCCAGATATTGTGTTTAGGACAACTGCTACAGCTACATTGTTGAGGATATATGCCTAGGTACATAGCCAAAAGTTTGCTGATGAAATAAACTCTAATTTTTAGGTCAGCTTTAAATAAGGAGGTTTTGTTTGTCCTGTCTACTACTCAGGTCCTCAGTTTAATGAAAGAAGAAAATCCAGGGAGTCTCAAAGACGTTTAAGCTCCCCTTCACAAGTGACAATTTAATACTTCAGTATGATTATGCCAGCAGTCTATTTCCCTCCCCTTCTCCCATATCTCTCAAAATCTGTCCCAGAAACTGGCTCTTTATACCCCTTTGGAAACAGATTATGTCAGACTCTTGGGTGTTAAAACTGATGGAGGAGGGTTACAGTTGATACCTCATGTCAGGGGAATTCTTCCCCACCCTTTGATTCAAACAGATGTTTTCACTCAGATTATTCAACACTTCTTCACTCTAGGAGTCACAGAACCAGTTCCTTTATATCACAGGAGCAAAGGCTTCTATTCCAGAATATGTCTGATGCCAAAGAAAAGGATTTCATGGAGATCAGTTCTATATCTCTCCTTCCTCAATCTATTTGTGAAAGTACCAAGATTCAAGATGTTAACCTGTCAGAGTCTGTTAATTGAAATCTCTCAAGACAGTTGTATGGTGACATTAAATCTAAAATATGCTTATCATAACATTCCCATAACCACAGACTTCAGGAAATTTCTCAGATTCTCTTTGTCTGTGTTCCATTATCAGTTTTTTGTATTACCCTTTGGGTTATCTAGCTCCAATGATAACTCATTGCAGACTGCATGGAAGTCACATATTTCCTTATTTAGATGACTTGCTTATCTTTGCAAAGTCTTTTTTCCCAGATGTCAAGAATCCGTAGAAAAGATTTAATCTGTTTTGACCAATGTGGGATTCCACATAAATGTTCAAAAATCTTCTTCGATTCCATCACACAAGATTGTCTTTCTAGGTCGCCATCTAGACACCTCTCAGCAAAAAGCAGTTCTGACACAGAAGACAGTGGATTTTCTTTCTGGTTACTTTTCTGAGCTTCTCTAATCAGTCTCAGACTTCTGCAAGCGAAATTTTCAGGATCTTAGGGCTCATGATTTCTATTTATATGATTGTCATGATTCCTTTCACAAGGTTATATATGAGAAAAAAGTCATTTTTTTAATACAAGAAGCCAACATTTGCATCTGCTGGAATTTCAGATTCCAGTTTTGGACTTTGTCAAAAAGGAACTGCACTAGTGAAAACAACACATACAAGCAAATCCAGATGCTTCCTTCCCTCTTCATTTCCCAAGTCATTCTGTAAACCACAGATATTGGTAGATAGATAGACAGATACACCGCTAGATAGACAGATAAACAGCTAGATAGATAGACAGATAGACAGATAGATAGATAGATAGATAGATAGATAGATAGATAGATAGATAGATAGATAGATAGAAAGAGAACAAGATCACAATCACATTAATCCATTCCTACTTGTCACTCCTATCAGTACACTGCCCCTTGACAACCTATAACAACCTTCTATTCATGCTTCTCACCTCAAGCATTCCCTAAAAAGTGACCACTAGCCTAATGGGACTAACCAGTCAAAAAAGCATAAGTAAATAAAACTGAAGAAATAATGAACATACTGTTCACACCCAAAAAAAAACTCATTGTCCTTCTGTTCATACCTCTGAGGTTTGTAAGGAAAAGTTAAAGAAATAATAACGCCACCGTTTACAACACCCCAAACAGGTTGTAGTGACCGTCTATGCTCACTTCTGAGGTTTGATTGAAATATGAGGGGTGCCAGGATCCCCAAAACTGTGAGGTTTGGGTAGTCTGTGATTACGTTTCTGTTTTATTTTTGAAAGATAACAACTTGCCAGTTTTTTCTCCACTTGTACCCAGAAGAGATATATATGTGCCTAGCAATATTGTTTGTCCAGGCTGGTTCCATTGTGCAGGGAACAGATTCTTACTGCAAGCCAGGGAACCGAGTTTCAGTTAGCAGCCCTGGCACTGGTGGAGCTGGGCAGGGAGATGGAGAAGCAAAGGGTACATCCCACTCGTCTATCCTGTGAGAGCTCAGGGTGTGCATACACACTCAGGGGGCACAGTGTCAAAGTATGTGGTGCTAACTTCCTGTTGGAGACCAGGACACACAACACTCATGCCTCAATGTGGTGAGATAGAAGAATGCTTGGAGGCACTATCCCTTGTGAAAGTGAGGGAATGACCTCTACTGTCATCCTTCTGCATGCCCTTCCCCTATAACTTGTCTTGTGTGAGCATTACAGTTGTGGGAAACTAAAAGCAAAGAACCTCAAACCATTCCTGATGACTGAATGATGCCCATTCCCAACTGACCCTCAGTCAGCCTCCATGATGAAGAATCAATGGTCCATTGATGACAAACAAACAACTGAAGCAAAATGTCTCAAAAAATATTGTGAATCCACAAATAAAAATCATTATTTATTTTTACTCACACTTACCTACACACAAATTGGTGGAACATTAATTCACCAATGTCATGCCTATGGAGTGTTGAATAAACTAGAGTATATATGGGTAAACTCACACAGAGACAATGGTATGCAGAGTCGACACAGAAGGAACTACAGCCAGAAGCCCAGCCATAGCCATGTACAGTGAGATGGCAATACTGGTCACTGCACCACTGATCAGTTACTTACATGCATATCCTGTTCCTGCTAGACTTCCAAAAACAGCCACTTATGTGCAAAACTGATGCTTGTAACAAAAAAATGAAAGAAATTATAGTTAACTTGTAATTCTTAAATAAATTGCACCCCCCACACACACACACACACTCACAAATACAGGCAAAAGCCATAGCAATACTATAAATCCAAATGCTTCAGCTTTTTATGATCTCCTATCAGAAGTGTGAGACCCATAACTGTCAGTCATGCAACTATGAAAACAGAATGTCATTTGGCAAACAAATGAATCCTGAAATATATAATCATACTGTTGAAATAATTTACAGGGGATAAGCCCTTCCTGCACACACACCCCCCCCCAATTGTGGGCTTTGCCCTACCCCATTTACTTATATGTACTAATTCTGAGACTGATGGACTTCAGAGTAAGTTAAACACTCTAAGGTACTCCATTACTCAGTGATAACTCAACTTCAGACTTAGTGCACGTTCCTTTCTTTGTATGTTTGGTCTCCCTGTCCTGAGTATCCCGAAATGAGATCCTTTGACTTTCAACAGGAACCTCTCTGGATATTAATGGATTGCACAGTCTAGTTAAAAGAAGACTTCTCTCCACTCTGCTCACTTTCACCTCTCCTGATTTAGTCTTTTTCAGCAAGCAATCATTATAATCGGAGCATAAAAATTAGTTAGGCAGAATAATGGTTTGTGCAACTCCCACTCACATATTCAGGCAAGCCATGTAATCGCTATGTTTATGAAGACATCAATTTCTTTAATAGTAAGAAATGTTACAATAAGAGTTCCTCATTTACACTTGCTTACATTATATGTTTTCAGATGTGGAAGTAAAACATGTCTATAGTATTAGAAATACAGGCATGCAGTTGCTATTAAAGGAAGGAGTGTTTAACAATATTACAAGTTACAGAACTTCTAAAGGATCTACAATCCTAAGTTATCTTATCGACACAGTAATTTAAACATATTAACATAGCAGCTAATTCTATTGCATTTCGACTACACTTTATCCATTATTTAGCATTTTATATCACAGAAAGCCAAGTGAGACATTTCACATCTCTCAGTTCACTTAAACTGAACTATTACATTATAAATCATGCCTTATGTAATTTCTGGATAGGTACATTAGGTATATTTACTATCAGATGCCCACAGAAGGAAGTGAAGACTTTTGCTAGTATTGAGTTATTTCTCCAATGGCTCTAGACCCAATCTAAACACCTTATAACATTTCATAAAGATTACAGTTGTTAGCCTCACATAACATTAGAAATATTTAACTTTTTTGTTCAGCCTAAGCTGAATATGTGGTCATAAGATCAACTTGCCAACTAGGGAAAGACATTGTCTGTTGACATTAATGGTTAAGAATAGCTAATAACAGGGGAAGATGTTTTATAGATGCTTTTCAAGGCTTTAACATTAAATATTCAGCATAGTTTTGATAATAAACTTATCTCAGCCTTAAAAAATAAACGTAGTAGTTTTAATAAGTGATGCCATATATATATAAATATATATATATATATATATATATATATATATATACACACACACACACACACACATATATATATATATATATATATATATATATATATATATACATACACACATATACATATATATGTATATATATATATTTATATATATATATATATATATATATATATATATATATATATATATATATATATATTTTTTTTTTTTTTTTTTAAATATATTTTATAGCTTCGTTGCTGGCCATTTTTAAAGTCTAGCCAATTTCCCTTTTTGTACTTGAATTAACCTATCCCATCTGGAGTTAGATTAGCCTTACCTGGACAATAATTATATATTAACACAAGTGGGGATAACTGGGATCATACCATAGATAATTTGTGGGAGCCCATGCACAGGATAAAGCTTTAAGAAGCTGCCTTTATCCATTAGTAGAAAGGGGCAGTCCTGCGGTAAATTTTCTGTTACTCATCCATAGATCCAAGTTGCACTTGGGATGTGGTTATTTTTGAGATTTGCCATGTGCTCGTTCCTATAGGGTTCATCTGCATCTATGCAGGTGCTGACTTGCTGGTATAGTGTGGCGATATACATTCCCAAGTATTCAG
The DNA here is from genome assembly GCF_019279795.1 of Protopterus annectens. Classification (NCBI taxonomy): domain Eukaryota; kingdom Metazoa; phylum Chordata; order Ceratodontiformes; family Protopteridae; genus Protopterus; species Protopterus annectens. The sequence goes on along the minus strand of NC_056727.1, from coordinate 661,062,103 downwards.
CAGAGTTAACTATGTTTTGGGGTTATTTGAACCTTGCCAATGTATCACTTAGAAGTAAGTTGTTTGCCTTAGAGAAACTTCTAAAAGTACCTTAGGTGGAAGGGGTATCTGGTTTCAATTTTATTTCAAAGGAGACAGCTTTATGGTCAGTCCTAACAAGATTGAACACCTCGTAACCTTCAAAAAATTTTTATAGTTCAAACAAATACTGGAGATGTTTACTAAAGCGTGAATATGGGAACATATTTTATGAATGCTTATAAACAACTGTTTTGTTGCAGATATGTAACATATTACAAACTCTGTGGAGAACTAGTATTGCTATGATCCATACATACTGTTAGTCTCACTGAAGTGTGACAAAGCCTGTTTTGCAATATACAAGTTTTAATTCAGTCCACATCCTTAATTCATATACAACACAGAGAAATTATAAAATCTGACTGTTTTAACTGTCTGAATAATTTAAATAATATTACATTTAAATATATGAGTTTTACCTTACTTTATTGCTTGTTTGTCAGATGTAAACATGTTTACCTGCAATGTCCTCTTGTTAAAATAATGAAAATGTTTAAAAGAATTGCACAATAAGAAGTACTTTGTTCATTGTTTTCTTGTCTATGGTCTTCCATTCCTTCTTTCTGCAGGCAGTACAAAGACCATGAGCAGCATGGAGATAAGTTCATACTTCATTGTGATGACAGGAAGCAAAACACGGATGCTAATCTATCCTTGGAAGAAAAGGCTTGACCAGTGTTTGATTCATCCTAAATTATAAGAACAGATACAACAAAGCAGACTGCACTTCAGTTTTATACACCCTTAGATTAGATGCTAGAGGTTCAAGGAGCACTAGTTCACCACATTCCATCTTACAAACTGTACTACAACCCACGACCAAGACAGGAACAGATTGTCCATGGTAACAGCTTTTCAATTACCATAGAGTTGTAATATTGTCACCTACTAAGGAGTTTTCACCGCAATCTGAAAATCGCATCCTGCTGGCCACCTAGATGAATATTTTTAATAAAGTATCCCAAAGAGAAAAATAAATGGAGGTCCTCCTTGACTTCTGCTCTCTGAGTGTTTTAGTTGTACCATTCCAGTTCTGTCTTCAATCAGGCACATGCAAACAGCACAGATGTGCTTGCGTGTGTGTGTGTGTGTGTGTGTGTGTGTGTGTGTGTGTGTGTGTGTGTGTGTGTGTGTGTGTGTGTTTAATCTTGAATCTTGGAAGCTCATAATCTTGAAATTCAAAATACTGAAGCCAAAATCTGGAAAGTTCAAAATACAGAAAACTCAAAATACTGAATTTCATAATACTGAAAAAATTACAGTATAGTAACACTTATTATATGCCACGAGAAGCACATAGAGAAACAAATAAAAGACAAAGCATATTAGTTTACTCAAACTATTAGCAGTGGGGCAAACACCCCTGCACCCCCACTACACATGTAAATTTCTCTGGCCCTGCAAGAAGGGCTTAATTGCTTTGCACATCAATCAGAAACATAAGGCGTGAGATAGGAAAAGATGATATAATGCAATTAAAGTACACTTAAAATGAAATAGTTTTTAGAATGTAAATGCATTGCTCCTGAGAAACTTGCAGGTGGGGGTCTAAAGTAAAGCTTTAGTGAAGTCTGATGTGATGTAACTAGACCTAGCTTTCTGTGCAAAAGGAAGTGATGACACTTGCCTTATGCTTTGAGTAATCACTCAAGTGTAATTGAAGGTACTTATAAATGTCAGTTCTAAGTTTATTACTATCTCTTGCATCTCTGCTATTGTATCTGAATTCAATATTGTTGATGCTTTTTGTATTTGTAGCTGCATTACTGATAAATTTCTTTAACTATCATTTGGTCTTATGCACTATTAGAACATTGTATGTCTGGATCTTTTCTCCCTAGGACCCCAGTGCCCCACTGAAAACGGGCCAGCAATGGCCCAGTCAGACTATCCCAGTAAACAAATGGAAATAAATAAATTCTGTCTTGAAGGGTGATTGATAGTTGCGTACATTATGAGACAGAGAATTACAGATGCCATGTTGCTAATTCATTGCAAAATGCTAAAATATCAAACTTGTATAACATTTAAAATGACCTGCAAAAAGCAATTTCTCAAAAACAAAATAAGTTGATTTGTGAGTTGTCCATTAGCAGGGTTGAACTATTTGCACACATGTTCATGGTGGGTTTCAATCATTAACACAGCATACTCACTGCTTGTTTGATTATACACATGACAGCAGGATTGTACTAGTTGCTGTCTGCAATGTCCTGTGAGACAGACATTAGAAGGCCAAGATTTTTTGCATCTTGAGTATAGTGGGGATTGCCCATACAGAAAATATGTCTGTGACAGTTGATTTATCCACTAAAGTACCCATTTTTATAGGCATATTTATTTTCTCAGAAGTAGGATCCAATCAATGTTTTCATTTATGCTGTGGAACCCAATTTATTTTACCACATAGCTTAAAAATATAATCATTTGTGACCCCAAAATTTATATTTTTTCTCTCTCTTATGATTGAATATGCATTTTCTACCTAGGAAAAAAAAAGCTGACAAAACTTGATGCCTTTTGGCTCGTGATTGGGTAGTCACATATACCATGAGAACCTAAGGCAGTCTTTCCATTTGTTATCCTGTTAATCTGACTCATCTGCTCAAAGGAGAATATTTTTAGCTGTGGGAATCTGTGTGATACAGTTTATCACTGAAAATAGTTAATTTTATTTTTGTAGGAAAAATAATAGCAAGTAACATATTAATTATTTTGTGCAATAGTGTGTTACAGATGAAAATAAATGCAAGTAATCAAGTTAGACAGATATTTTTTGAAAGTTCAATAAAACTTTTACTAGGAACGACAGAATAAAACATATATATAGTTTTGGCCTGCATTATTATTATACTGTTTGTGGTGATCCAGCTTGTGAAACATGTGATTGTCATTTCAAAGTTCTCTTCTGAAAGATGATTTTATAGAGTGACTGCATTTTAAGTAAGCTGTATAATGCACACTTTAAGCAACATATGCTGTTTGGAGAGGGTGAGTTTGTATTTCTGATCTCCCATCTACTATAATGCAGTTGTATTATGTATTGCATACTATAGGTATATCAACTTTTTCACAAATGTCATTGTTTCTCATCTGTACCCTAAAGCATCCATTGAGCTACTATAGTCACTAAAATACCTGTAGAGTGTAGTATTACTAGCATGCTGTCATTGTGGCATTTAGGTTCTGTAGTCCTAATGCACTGTGTGTCTGCAGTGGCCATGCTAATTTTTGGTACAACTACCTACTAATCCCATCAGTTTTAGAGGCAACTTCGGATACATTTTGCATTTTCCAGGGAAGTGCAGATTTTATTGAGATTCCAAAAATCTGCAATGTCAGCTAGTAAACTAAGTTGAAAAAATACCTTTTGTGAATTGAATTTGGTCTGCTATAAAAACATGACACACATACAGATTATCCATTTGGAAAGTGAACCTTTCCCTTCTACTGACCTCAAATATCCTAGGACACTAATTACTGATGACTCATGCATTCTTCCAGCTGTATGCAGCCTACATAATGTCCGGCTGCAGCTTATTTTTGGGAAGGTCTCTTTTTTTAGGATGGGCTTGTCTTCTGATAGCATAATAGAGGGTCCAAGAGATGCTTGCCAGATATTATGGAGCTGTCAAACTGCAGGCAGTCATAGTCAGACTAACCTTTCCCTCCTGAGCCCTGCATATTAGTAAAGGGCAAAATGCACTTGCCTTTTCCCAGTATTTCTGCTACCATCGAAGACCAAACTTGTGATGGGATCTACCCACACATTTCATCTGAACTAGGATTGATTCTCAGCTGTTGAAATCCACTATTTTGGTCAGCCACAACATTTAAAGAAAGGAAAGTCATTGGCAGTAAAATTAAATTCAGAATGTTGTACAAGTTGGTCTGCTATGAACTGTCTGATGTTTTAACAGGAAAGCACAACTCTGAATACAGGAAATTGAAGTTCAATGGTATTAGCTTTAGAAATCTTCATGCCAGACCTCTCCAACAACTAACACCGTATGTGCTTTTTAATTACATGGTTTACTATGAAAATGTTGCACAACACTTACATGGATTTTGGAATCTCGTAATCACTTGGGCACCTGGTAAAAACAGTGAACCAAAATCTTCTAAGTTCATTAAATGGAAAGCAAGGAAGTGATTGGTTCCTGTAAAATCATTGTTGACTTGAATGGTGATTTTAAAGGGACAGTCAAACTGGTTCGAATGGTGGGATCATATGTAGGGATGATTACACATACCTTGATGGAACGTATGAGAGAGCACAATTACAGCATTAAGAAACAAGATGTTAACAATTCCCTTTACAAACAAAAAAATTTTATTTTCTATATTAGAAGTAGTCAATCCTGACCTGGGGGGGGGGGTTAAAAATTATTTGGAGCAGAGAGAAACACTATGGCAGGTCAAGCTAGGAGCTGATAAAAAAACCTGGCTTAAATTAGGCCATTAACATCAAATGTCTGTCACTTCTGTGGTGGTGCAGCGGTAGCTTTGTTGCCTCACAGCAAGAGGTTCTCCCGTTCGATTCTCAGCTGGAGTGCAGGGAGTGCCTTCTGTGTGGAGTCTGCATGTCCTCCCTGCGGTTGGGTGGGCGTTCAAAAGACATGTGTAAATGGGCGTGCCTTCGTTGAAGGTTGAACATCGAGCTGACACTTCGGCGTTCATCAAAATCTACTGCCAATCATTAGCAGTCCGGAGTTCCGCTGTGGCGACCCCTAACCGGGAAAAGCCGAAAGACAACAACAACATCAAATGTTTCTTAAAACATAGAAAATTAACAATTAAAAATGTTTGAGCGTATTGGTTTATTTATTAATTTATGTTGTTCTTTAATATTTTCTTTACAGTTTTTGATATTGTTTTGAAATGTTTGATTTATATGAAACAAAGTATGTGTTTTTAAATTTGGTGGTTTCTTAATTGATATCATATTTTCATTGGTTAACTAATTTTTTGGGGATATTTGAAATACAGTTTAGCAATACTTTTAGTAATGTTACTGTTTTTCTGAGGAAGTCTTGTTGTGATGAAAGCGCTGAATAAAGCTTTTTATACAGTAAAGCTTTTTACTTTCCAGTCTTTATTGACCATCAGTAACCTTTGTTATTATTTTTTTGGTGTTTGTTTGGCTTTGGTTTCATGTTTTCTGAGTTTTGGTTTGATTTTCGCGATTTCTGATGGCCGAGATGGAAGGTGACCCATTACTGGATATGACTCTACATCCAACACCCCCAGTTAGTGACAGTGGTTTGTTTCATATTTTGGTAACTTCTTTGAGTGAAATACAAAAAAAAACTTTAAAAGCCTTGGTTACCAAGCAGAGTACTACTGGTGAGGTGGTACTAAGCTCTGATGAGGAACAGACAACAGTTATTGATTTAAATCTACAGAGTGGTTCCGGTGAAAACAGAGTGTCTGCTGGAACTAATGTGAAACCTCTTCAGTATAATGACATTCGGTCCATATTGGACAATAGATATGACCCTTTTCTCAAAGCTGATTACAAAGTAACTAAAGCTAAGGCAGATGAATGTAACAATAAATGTGAAAGTTTATGTAAACTGTTGAAAAAATACCGGTCTTTAGATCTGGAGATCAGGTATTTTCAAAGATGCCTAGAATTAGAAATAGTGCCGAAGAGCTTGAGGTTTTTTAAATGCCCCAATGGCACATCTATCTCCGATTCATTTTTTGAAGAACTTACTCGTTTCTTCAACAATGCTGGACTGCAACTACTGAAGCTACTTATAGATAATAATTACAAGAAAATGGCTTCATTGAAAGAAGAAATACTAAAAATAGATGAAGAAATTAGTCTCCTGGCAAAGGACTTTGATACAGATAGGTTATTTGATCAGGTTCTGAAAGAAGTTGAGGCACATGAAAACGAGGTGATAGAACGTAAACATCATAAACTTCTAAGAGATGTTATTGCTTATGAGGATAAGTCCGCCTTTATTAATTTTGTTCCAGAGGGAAAAAAAAAAGGAAATAATAAACAGCTTGGAACTGGTAACAATATTATTAATAGAAATCGGAAGGCTATAGGGGCTCATAGGAATGTTTCAAACAAACTGCTTTGGGCAACTGGATCAGGTGGCCAATCACAATCTTCAACCCTGGTGATGAGGGCTTTTAGGGCGGAGAGATCTGTCAATGCCCCCTTTGAGACTGAGAGTGAGACGGTAGAAGGAGAAGCTTCTGCAAGCAAAGAAACAGTTGGCAACATGGTCGGTCACAACATGAATGGTGCTGGAGCATGTTCTAAAACCACTACTTTTTTACCCAATAGTGAGAACAGGACAGTAAGAACTCGGACCATAAAGACAAGGGGCCAAATTACCTCAGATTCCTCCAACGACAAACAGTAAGATGTTCTAATTACAAATTTAATATCATTAATTTGTCTGGGGTCAATTTAAATGACACCCAGATTAGAGTTCTGAGTTATGGTTTTAATTTTGTACCTACTAAAAAAGCAGATTATTATTGGATAGCAATTGATTTTAAGCAGTACATTCGTAAACTGAATATAAACTATCTGCTCAAACAAATTAAATGTGACACTAATTGTTTATACAAACCTTCTAGTTATACTCCTGTGTTAAACCAAACTTTAAAATTTTTGAAGAAGTTTGTTTACAAGATATAAAAGTTATCTAGACAATAGTATGACTAAGTGAAGATGGTATGATAATTTAACTTGTTTTGAGCGTAAAGCTTTATTTGAGTTAACTAGTAGAAATTTCTTGAGGTACATGAAAAGTGACAAAGGGGGCAACATAGTTGTGATGACTGTTGACCAATACAACACTGCCATATTGAAGTTACTTAATAATACCGATGAGTATTCTATGGTTAATGTTAGAGATATACACAACAGTTTTCAGTACACCAATTCTTTTTTATATGAAGCTCTTATGAATCAAGTTATTGATTTAAAAATGTACAATTTTTGTTTGGTAGAAAAATTGAAGGTTGGGATACTATTTGGTATTCCCAAAGTTCATAAGTGTATGACTGACCCTCCGTTTAGGCAGATTGTATCTGCACCCCATTCTGTTACTGAAGGTATAGCTTTAGTCATAGATTTCATGTTAAATCCTATAGTGCAAGGTCTAGCTTCCTATTTGAAGGATTCTTGGGACCTGCTGGATAAATTAAGACAATTTATTTCTACTTTTTCTTTTATTAAGAATAGGCACATCATTCTGACGATTGATGTGGTGTCATTGTTCAGTTGCATTCCTCATCAGCAAGGGGTGGATGCTGTCAGGAAATTTCTTACAAAACATACTAATTTTTAATACAATGAAAGTAACTTAGTGTGCAGTTTATTAGAGATTGTATTGGAACACAATTTCTTTATATTTAATGGGCAACTTTATAGACAATGTAAGGGGGTAGCAATGGGTTCCCCTGCTGTGCCAGCATATGCAAATACTGTTATGGCCTTTTGGGAGTCTACTATTCTCTCAGAAATGAAACTAACATACAATATATTTTTTATGCCAGGTTTGTGGACGATTTGATCTTTGATCTTGGGGACCAAGGTACCAGTGAACAGTTTTTGAGGGATTTAAATATCAAGTCAGAGTTTCTGCAATTTGTCAAAAGTGATAGTGGAAGTAAAGTTAACTTTTTAGACGTTTGTATTGAATGGAATGAAACCACCAAGCTTTTTGACAGTAAGATTTATAGGAAGTAAACCTTTACTAATGGATATTTACATTTCAAGAGTAATCGTCCTTTTTTATTAAGAGGAATATACCTAAGAGACAATGTATATGGGCTTGCCATATGTCAACTTCTGTACTGGAATTACAGAGAGAATTCCATAGAAGCACCTCTATGTTTTTAGATTAGGGGGTACGATCAAGGGTACCTTCAGGCCCTTCAACGGAATATCTGGGAGAAGAGGGAAACTTTATACCCTCCTATATTAAAAGTCCCCTTCATCAGTAACAAAATGGCAGGAATAAACAAACAGGCAATTGGTACAGTTTGTAATTTAGACATGACAGTTGACAGTGGAGGTATAAGAGAGATAATCCAGAAAAACTGGAATATTCTGGAGGAAATACACAGTTAAGTAATGTGTTCAGAAGTAAACCTAGTTTTGTTTACAGAAATAACAACAGTCTTAAGAAAGTGCTAGAAAAGAGAGTTCCATTGACAGTGGTAAATCAATGTGGAGTCCCAAAATAGGGATGTTTAAATGTGGCCAATGTAGTTTTTGTAGATATGTATTGGAGGGACCGTATGTTTTGTTACCCCACATTAAATGTACTTTCAAGGTGCCCGGCTATTTAACATGCAAAACTAAGGGAGTGGTATATATTGGGTTATGTAGTGGATGTGAAGCATTCTATGTAAGGATGACTTATGTGTACCTTGATGGAACGTATGAGGGAACACAATTACAGCATTAAGAAAAAATATGCTAACAATGCCCTTTACAAACATGCTGAGGAGTGCAATAAATACAAAAAAAATTTATTTTCTATATTAGAAGTAGTCAATCCTGACCTTATAGGGGGGATTTTAAAAATTATTTGGAGCAGAGAGAAACACTATGGCAGGTCAAGCTAAAAGCTGATAAAAAAAAACTGGCTTAAATTAGGCCATTAACATCAAATGTTTCTTGAAACAAAGAAAATTATCAATTAAAAATGTTTGAGCGTATTGGTTTATTTATTAATTTATGTTGTCCTTTAATATTTTCTTTACAGTTTTTGATATTGTTTTGAAATGTTTTGATTTATTTGAAACAAAGTATGTGTTTTTAAATTTGGTGGTTTCTTAATTGATATCATATTTTCATTGGTTAATTGATTTTTATGGGATGTTTGAAATACATTTAAGCAATACTTTTAGTAACTTTACTGTTTTTCTGAGGAAGTCTTGTTGTGACGAAAGCATTGAATAAAGCTTTTTATACTCTAAAGCTTTTTACTTACCAGTCTTTATTGACCATCAGTAACCTTTGTTATTAGTTTTTTGGTGTTCATTTGGCTTTGGTTTCATGTTTTCTGACCTGTGTAATGTATGTTTCATAGTATAAATTGGGTGATACAGAGTTAACTAGCAAAACTATAAAATAAGTTGATAAGTAAAGAGTTTTACAATGTGTTATAAAGTCAGTTTATCTCAAGCTAAGAGACAGGATGTCTAGGCTAGGAGTTTCTTTATATTCTCTTAATACAGAAATAACATGTAAAATGTTTTTGTATTGCTCTATGACTTCCTAGCAGCTGTACATCTGAGAGATAAGTATTTTTGACATATACATGTTAAATTCTGTTGGTATCTGTTTAGCTTGGGAACTAGATGCAAGTGTCAAATAGTGATGTCATCTAACTAACCCAGCAGTAATGTGTATTATTAACTATCTCAGAGAGAAAGAGTGCATTTTGTATCTTGTCTTAGACCTAGTAAGAACATCCACTCACAAGTATTTGCTTTGCTCTGTAAGTAAGACTTAGATCTTAGTATCTCTCTTAGAGATAGATAGGAAAATAGTAAGACCAGTCTAGATATTTTCTGTATTTATGTGAGACTGTCCTACAATGTTGTTTTAAAGTATTTCCTGTGATTTCTGAACTCTATTGACACTGTGTTGAGTTAATGAGTACTGTCTTCTACATGTATTTATTATTAAATATATTTAAACCTATTAATTGTGGCTGGTTTTGTGTGGAGATATTTAAGCTGTTAGCGTACTTGCATGTATTTGTTGATACTGTACAAGCCACTCCTAAATAGCCTTCACGTCTTAGTCACACTTACCAATTGGATAATAATAACATTGCACAGAAGAATTGGAAACCCTTTGGTAAGGGCCTTTATAGTAGCTGATAAGAGTGGTTGGTGGCAGTTAGTACTACCTTATGGTCTGGGCAGAAGGGGACATAATTAGTGAACCTGTGCCAGCCTTCCCCAGGAGTGTCTGTGCGTTTGTATATTACTCAAATCTCAAAGTGTGTGTGCGTCAGCTACTTGGGCAGGGACACGAAGCACTGGTTGGGCAGAGAGGGTGCTGGAGGTTTTGGCTTAACCACTCGGCTGAGATCTGAACCCTATAGCTGTGCCAGTGGGGAGTCTTATTGGGGATCTGGAGAGAAAGGAAGAAACCAGCCTCAGACTGACTGTGATCTCTGTGTGCTCTTAAGGGAAATTGTAATTTACTGTGTGTGTACTTGTTATCCTCCCAATGTGCACATCCCTTACTGGTGTTCGTGGTCAGGATTGAGGCTCCTTGATTACTGGGCCAGTGCACAGGTGTCACATCGACATACAGTAAAAACCATGTTCACAAATTCAACCTTATGAGTCAATGAAATGACTCAAATATGTTGTGTCATTCAACATTTTGATAGTAAACCAATTACATAATATTCTGATTATTAACCTCAAGCTTTAAACAGAGTCCCCCTTCAGAATGTCCATGTTTCATGGTGTTATAACCTTCATATTGCAAGACAGAACTAGGGGAGTTAGAGCCCTGCTCCCACAGGTTCATAGGTAAGTACTAGGCCTGCTACCCTTGCAGGCCATTTTAAACCTATCCAATTTCCCAATGGTGAGTATCAAATCCTGTACATTATTTTTATGTGGTAAACACCTTAACCATCATGGCAACCCGCACCCTGAATCATCATCATCTAAAATACAAATGCCATCCCAGGAAATGTACATGTTCTAATTTTAACAAGCAAGCTTTTCAACATGTCTTTGAAATATTTCATAATTTCTTTCGACTTGAAGAAGGCTGTACAGCTGCTAAAGCCCAAATGGTCTTGACAATTAAGTATATTTCAGATCTGTCTTATAAAGCAAACATCATTCATAATATGCAGTATATTATAGATCATTTTTGATATTTTGTAGAGACCAGAGACAATTTCAAGTAGCACTCATGATTTCCATATTTGCCCAGTCCCTGACTCACCTTCAAAGCAGAGTCTCACACTGCTGTATCTTACACACTGTCATGGAAATACTGTTATGAAAGAAAGTATAACACCCTAAATGGTCCTATGAAATTTTTCCAGCTAAAAAACAGAATGCGAGATACAGGTCTCAACTTTTTTTAGTCAAAAAGATCATTTTTGGATTGGTATTTAATATGCGTCTTCCTCTTTAGTACTAAAATACTAAGAGTTGCAGTGTCCTATCTTAAAAATGAGAAAATATCTATAACTCACTATTTCTGTCTCATTCATTATAATGCAGTCTTATAGTAACATTTTATAATAACATCTTAAATGCCTGACTTCATCCATTTTGCAAAAATAAAATGATTGCATTCCTTGCTTGTGTCCCACTTCTCAGCTGCTCCTGTCCTACTCCAGTCCTCTTACTACTTGAAAGAATGCTGGAATTATAGTATTCTGGTAACAGCTATTGTCCTTTAAGCTGAGAAATAATTACAGCAACATTAGCATTGTGACCATTTTCTAAACAACAACCAAAGCTACCTTTAATACAATAAATTACCTTTGTACCCACAACAAACACATTGTAAATTCTCACCTTAAGACTGTTGGCATAACCAAGCCCATTCTGGCTCAGTGTTAAAGGTTCCAGGTGCATACTACAAGCTGCCTTGGACCTGTTTAAGAATACATTTAGGAATAGACTCTCATCCCTAGCACCACTTGCCTTTTCCAGGGCTTAAATCTGAAAAACACACTGTCCACATGACAATGACACTGAGAAGGAACTGGGGGAGGGGTTAAAGCTGCAAGGCATCTGCTAGATGGCATAACAATACCATTCCTGCCTTCAGCAGCATCCACCAGTCATAACTGTGAAATGCGCAGATGCAACAATACAGTCTTCAAATCATTTTCAACTGCTAGAGTAAAGTTTACGGGAAATAGGTCAAAACTTAGATTGTTCAGATGCACTCTATCAGACTCATAAAAGTCTTTATCTGGTTTGTTAAAGTCTTTATGTTCTATTACTTGGAATGTGACTTGATTGGATGCATGAGCCACCCCATGGTTTATAAAACATCTGGATAGTTTGATAGCTGCCTCCTTCCTTGCTCTAATCCAATGAATTCTAGGTACAATCACAAACCAAAACAAAACCATTTTAGGGTACAATGTGCAGGGTCTCCAAAGGTCAGACATAATTCTTGCTAACAAAATACTCTTGGTGACTACAACTAAGTAATTTCCTCCTGAATGAGTCAGTAAAGCCTGAAGTAAGTTTTGATGGACAGATATTTGGTGCCATACCTCCCAAAAATGAAACCAGGAAAGCCCAAACACTGGACTGACCAATGATTATGATCAAGTGAACCAGCATGACCCACTGGCAGAGACAGAGCTGATAACGCTGCTCTTCTGATTAAGAAGTGACCCAAAATGCAGATAGCTTCTTTTCCTGTAATACAAATTCATGGTGATAACACCTTATACAAGACAGAAAGGCCTCAGAAACCAACCACTCTGTTCTTTTCAAAACTGCAGTGGAATGGACTTCCATTACTAAATCCATGGACAGCCTGTCCTAAAGGAATGGGATGACTACCCTTGTAGATTTATATCTTGGCTTTAACCCAGGCAGAATTAGCATCTAAAAATTTGATGCGCCTGCTGGACCCTGACTTAAAGACTAACACTGGCCTGTCTCCTTTGAAAACCAACCTGTTAAGCAGACTGAGCCAGTGGATAATGCAGAAAACCAAGGGCCTGGCTGTATCTAAGTGGACCTGGTACCCCTTCCCCACTTGATCAGTATTGGACTTTCCCAACCAAATCAGTAGGAAGTTGTTATGAATGACCACATCATCCCAACACAAGGAATTCAACAGTTCTTTGGCACGAAAAGTACCTGCATAAAGACAAGACAACAAATCTGCCCACATGCTAAATGAATAGAAATTTGCTGCTGAAATAAATAAACCTCCATTAATAATGCCCAGTAGGTGTCGACCAATCAACTTTCTGTTATCATTTGAGGCCCTTTTAACATTCAGCCCTCTTTTAATCATACTGGATAATAATCAGTGGCACAAATAATCTGTAACCCCCAGAAAAAGACTTAACCACCCTAAAACTACCAAATGAATGCTAATTGTTTTAGGAGCATCTCCCCTGCAGCACGTGTTCCAGGAATGGGATGAACAATGGTAAACTCCACTTTCTTGAGTTCTGGGCAAAGTCCTATAAAAAACTTTGAAGGAAGAAATTGATAATGTATATGCCATCTTCGTATTCATGGTCCATGAATTTGACACTAAGGCTCTGGCTACCCTTCTCCAGTCAACCAGACTGCTGGAGGAATGAAGGTACCACATCCCAGGCTAACTGCTGAAACCTGACAAACTGAAAATGGGACAAACTTTCAGCTATACCATTTTCACAACCCATAGCATGTATGCTTGAGAAAGTTAAATTAATTTTCAAACCCAACAATACCAAGACTGATTGAACTCATTTGGACTTTAAAGAGTGCCTGTTTAAGGTGTGAACAACTGTCAGGCTGTCTGACTAGAATAACACCCTGCAGTTCCTCAAACAGTCTTTTCAAACCAGAGTATCCACCCATATTGGAAAAATCTCCAAAAAGGTAATGTCTTTCCTCCTAAGGACCAGGACTTAGACCATTTGGCAGCAAACCAGCTATAATGGAAGTACCCTTCCACCCCAATGCCAGCTGCAACATCAGTGAATAGTCCGATTCAATTGTCAGAAAGATATTCCTTTGTAGTGATTCAAAAAGGTGCACCATATACAGAGGTCCTTCTTGACTCTGCTCATTATCCTTGCCTTGTAATACTTGAGTTTGTTGCCTTTTAACAAATCTAAGATAGCTCAAAGAAAGGTTCTGTCCAGGGCAATAGCCCTGCATGCAAACTTTACAACCCATGCAGCTGCATTACCTCAGCTATCTTATCTCTATTGGTTCCCAGGAACCTCCTGATTACAGATGTGAGATGATCTAGCTTGTCTTCTGGAACCTTGAAGGACTTAGAAGTAATGTCTTAACACCAGATCTAGAAATTCCAATTCTTGTGTTGGCTCCTCCAATTTATCCTCTTCCAAAGGAACCCTCATGGTGGTGCAAACATCTATAAATATTCCAGTCCCTTCCACAGTCCCTACTTTACCCTCACCCACTATCAAAAAATCATCCAGATAATGAATTGCTGATTGATTTGGTGCTCATTGCCGCCAGCACCAATGAACTGCCATGCTGAATACTTCAAAGGTGGCACAGACAACGGAACACCTCTTTGGTATGGCCATGTCAAAATAAAGCTTCCCATCCATCTGAAAACCCTAGTAAAGACCAGTCTGCAGGTCTTATTAGAAGCAGGCAAAAGGCTGACTGAATGTCTAACTTGCAGAGCCACTGGTCGTTGAAACTTGAGATTCTTTGAGCAGCTTGTTCCAAAGATGAGTATTGCACCTTAGATTGATCCTTGTCAATGAATTCACTGACAGATGCCCTGGCTGGGTGTGAAAGCTGATGTATCAATCTAAATTCACTCCGCTTCTTTTTACGGACAAAACTGATAGGTGAGATTTTAAAGACAGGTCAGGGGATTGTGAAAATAGGGCCAAAATTAGACATAAAGCAATGTCCTTATGACTCTTGATTGATAGCAGGTTCCTAACTGGTCTGGAATCTAGAGCAATCATAGAACTGATCTTAAAACCATTACCAAATCCTTCTATGAGAAACTCAGGAGCTTTAATATTTGGGTAATCTGCTAGGAACTGACCTAACTTATCAAGTTTGACTGTGGATTGAGAACGACTGTCCCCTAACCAGAACCATTGAAGCATTGACTCTTGAGCTGTGAAAATTACGATTTCTTCTGGATGACCATGATATGTGGAACATTACTTATCATCCTCTTAGTGCAAGAAATCTGGACAAAGCCTAACATATTGTGAGTACAAAGTCCCAAACTAGGACAAGATTATCTTGCACAGTAAGAAAGTTGTTAGATTAAAAGGATTTGTGTTAAATGCATTTTATTGAGGATATAAAGTAAGAAACACAAAAAAAAGTCATTATTTGGTAACTTAAATCACCACTGAACTTCCAGAAAGACAGGAATTTTATGAGGAAAAGACTAAATTATGAGTCAAATCTGGATATTCTGCAAATATCTGGACAGTTCAGAAGTATGCTTGGTACAACTGAGAGCACCTACAATATAACGATCCAGTCAACAAGCACCCAACTGAAAAAAATGTGAACAGCCGCTGGCCAACATGATGAACTGCCATCAGATACCCCTAAGCCATTCCTAGAAAAACTTTACTTATTTCTAGAATGTATGTTTTTCCTTCGTCTTCTTTTTTTTTTTTTTTGAAACAAAAACTGATGAAAATGGAACCAACTCAGTTTAGGTCCTTTTTTGTTTTATTGAGCTTTTTGTTGGAAGACCTTTGGTTACAGTGGAATCTATCTTTTTTTGGCCTTTTAGGACCTACCAGAGTTATGGTCACTGACAATTAGCTCCATGGCTTCTGAAATGATGACATTTTTATGACCTGTGGATCTGATCCTGTGAGCTGCTGTCGAGAAAGTAAAACAAAACTCACAGCACTCACCTTAAATAGCTGCAGTTATTCCACCACCCCCCCCCCCACTTAACTCATGGACAAGTGAGCTTATGGGTAAGCCTATCTTGTATACTCGGGGAAACATCAAATCTCCACTCATGTGATTATTTAATATGGTACTCCAGTACTGATGCCGCTGCTTTTGTCCTCACAGTACCACTGGGGAAAGGCATACCTATCAACCTCTTAGAGCAAGAAATCAGGACAAAGCCACAAATAATGGAGGGACAAAGTCTCAAAACTAGGGACACTTTTAAATATTGTTCTTACAAACTTAGAGAAAATTGATAGACTAACAGATTTTGCATTAGCTTGAATTTTTTAAGGATATGTAGTCTTAAACTTGTCTGCCATTATTTTCTCTCATCAGTCCTCAATGATTTGACAGTGATTTGCCAGAAAACCACACGTTTATGAGAAATAGACCAAAAATATGAGGCAGAAATCTGAACATTCTGTGAAATGACATTTGAATGTTTTGAGAAAAATATTATTTGGAAGAAGAGCAAGAAATTACAGAGAGACACTACAACCTATGATAATAATATTGCTTATTCCCATTATGATCCATCTTTTAAAAGGAATCGCAATAATGTTTCATATTCTAGTGGATTGGGTTCCTTTAAAAATCCTAGAAATGACTCACAAGAATCTTCAAAAGTGTTCAGAGGTAACCTTCCTACCATGTCTAAAAACGTATGTTATGACATCATCGCTGAGAAGGCTTCTCTACAAGGAGATGTAACTAATTACTATTAATGGTAATGTAACTACGGATTTCTTAGAACTACCACTTTATCCATCTAATAATAAAGAGAAACCCGAGAATGTAGGTGCTATACCTAAATCTTCTGTTCAGGGATGTGTAGAGGGGCAACAGATTTATGTGGAAACCAGAACCAGAGGACATAAGAAATTGAATTCCTCAACGGACACACAGTGAGTGTTTCTACTAAAATATTCAATTTGTCTAATGTAGAACTGAAAGACAAACATCAAAATCGTAGCAACTCCTCAAACTCAACAGCTGGTATATATAAAAACGAACTTCCTGTTCAAAAATAAAAAGTGTAAACTCTACCAGTAGAGGGATGTGTAAATGAGTTTAGTCACAATGTACATGTCATACTGTTTAGTTATATTCATATGGATAGAGTTTTTATATGTTAACAGTGGAGATGGCTTATTATACAACTCCCCCCCATTAATATTCAAAAACGTGCATGCTGATTGGTCAGCGTGCACGTTGTAAATCAGAGTTATAGTAATGGAAAAAGGTCTGGTCGCCCGGACATTTTCCATTACTATAACTCTTATTTTTCTCACTGTTTAACATAGCGAGACAGCTTTAAAAAAAGCAACAGAGATTCTCTGTTGCTTTTTTAAAGCTGTCTCGCTATGTTAAACTCCTTTAACATAGCGAGACAGTTTGTAAAAAGCAACAGAGATCTTGCTTTCTCCATTGCTTTTTTCAAAACTGTCTCACTATGTTAAATGGGTTTTACATACGAGACAGCTTTAAAAAAAGCAACAGAGATTCTCTGTTGTTTTTTTTAAAGCTGTCTCGCTATGTTAAACCCATTTAACATAGTGAAACAGTTTGTAAAAAGCAATGGAGATCTTGCTTTCTCCATTGCTTTTGCCCACAGATCTGATGTACTGTGTAGGCATACGCATGCGCAGTACATCAGAACTGACGCAGAATACCAGACAGCTGCGGAAGGGCAGCAAGGAGGCATTATACAATGCCATTATTTAAGAAAAGTAATTTTTTTTTTCTTAAATAATGTCATTGTACAATAGCAATAACCCACTTCTGGGTGTGGGTAATGCTGGATTTACCCATGGTTGGCTTTGTTTGGCCACTCGCCCGAGTGGCCAAACAAAGCCAACCGTGGGTAAATCCAGCATTACCCACACCCAGGCATGGGTTATTGCTATAATATTCTCTTGATGCGTTTTGAGTTGAATTTATGTACATTATGAATTGATGGTGTTGCGAAGCGACTCCTATTACATCATTTTATTATCGGGGATGTTTTAGTTCCACTAATGTGAATTTTTAGAAAAATACATTAACATTTTTAACTTTGTAACTGTTTCGGTAATGGGGGTTTTAGTAGTCAAGAATTGAAGTTGCTTTCATTCTTGTTGTGAAAAGGAAGTGAGTGGTTGTTTATTTTCAGGTTTAAACCATGAGGGCTTAATTGAAGCAATTGCAGCTTGTGTTTTAATTTACTAATTAATGATGATGCTTTTTGATTGGTCTATTTTTTTTTTTTATGTGTGGAGTTTGTATTTGTAACTGTTAGAAGTCTGAAGAAGCATTCTTAGCGAACGTGAAGGTACTTACTTTATTTCAATAAAAGTTTGTTTTTATATATACCAGCTGTTGAGTCTTCTTAGAGGAGTTGCTATGATTTTGATGTTTTGATTTTTACTTCTCTGGTTTGCTCAGGAATTGCGTATTTGGATATTATACATTGCTTGGTGGTTTTCACGCTGACTGAGGTATGACTGGTAAACAGATTGGTGTAGATGTTGAGTTGGATTATAACCGTAATGGTATAGCAGAGCAGCTTTTAATGGCTAAGACTTTTATATATATACAAGTGAACCCGTTTCTTAGTATGGACTTTACAAAGGAGCCGAACGCGAAAGAATAGGTAAATTATGACATCTATAAGTTAACAATACAAAGAGAACTTGATGAACTTTTTGTTAAACTTAAAAAGCTTCAATGGCAATGAGTACATTTTGAAGCATGTATTTTTTTTAATTGTTCCGAGAGGCCTCAGAATTTTAAAAATGCCAACCTATGGCTGAACACATCCTGAACTTTTATCTAGTTGGCAGAAAATTAATCTTGAAACTAGTTTCTCTTATATGAGACTTCTTATGGATTTTTTTCAAATCTTCAGAAGAGAAACTAGTGGCTGATGTATATATGAAGAGGTGTGAGTTAGTAGAGCTATTTCCAGCTAAAATAGTAGTGACAGCCACGTTGAGTAATGTTATGAACAATGTGAGCTTTTTTGAAAGGAAGCTACAGCTTCAGAAGAGATGTAAATTAGAGAAAGACTTGTCTGACTTTAGATCTGGCATGGTTTTATATTGGCCCAAGGAAGACATTAGAGGTTCCTTCACCACCAATAACAAAACATTGAATCCCACTGAACAGACAGAGGTTGAGCCCACAATTACTCATGTTTTGCCATCAAGTGATAGATCAACAGATGCTTGTGATGTGAGTGGTCCTACTACTTTAGTAAGAAGCTCTGACACCTGCCTAGAGAACACCAGTGATGTTATTACTTTAGTTCATACAGAGACTGAAGTTAGACTTAAAGCAGGAGTCAGTCATATTCCCTTGGACACACAGAATTTTATTGCTTTCCCTTTACCCATAAAGAATGGTTCGATGAACAACAGGTCACAGAGCAGAGGCAGGAAGAGACGCCTGTCTTTGAAAGAACGGACTCAGACACCATCAGTGAGGAGGTATTGGTCCAAGAACAAAACAACCTATGGTACTTTTCCATTAACGCGTGTTTTCAGTCCCAGATTGGCGTGTCTTGCCTTATTCCTCAGCGAGCTGTTCAGATCTTTTAGACCTGTGGCCTTTTCAAAGTTTATTTTTCTAATAAGTTAAAATCATTTTCTTTCTACTGGTTGACAATGTGGTCTCTCCTGCAAAAATCTCAAGTTTTACTATGAGATTCTCTTACTCTCAGCGTAGGAGAAGATGACCCTACACAGAAGAGATTCATCATCCATGTCAAAAAGGTACCACCTCTACACATGAAAAGGAAAGATGTAATATAGGAAACATTAAGAATATTATACATAAAACCACATACAAATATCCCTAATATTCAGGGCACCACCTGATTCTGGATAAAACGTTTGTCCTGTTGCTTCATTTCATTCATTCATGCTATAAAACTGGCAGTTTTCAGCTAACAAGTAATACACTTTACCATCACTTCTTGCTTTAAAAAGAGAATATTAAACTTAAACGGCTTTATTCTACCAACTTTCTAAGTCACTTCAGCCACACTCCCTTCCCATCCTCTAACAATTCTCAAGGCCTGAGCAAATCATCGTTTTTTCCTGGCATAATAAGCCACTCAATGAGAGTGGTCACATTTATTTACACACGTGAATCTGATATTAAAACTGTGTGCGCATAGTTTATAGCCACAGTAGGAAACTTAATTAAATAATTAGATAACAGTAATTGTAGTGCCGATATGAAGCCCTGGGGAAAGGAACAGGGAGAGACACACCAGCCCGGGTCTCAAGATGCGTGGTAGAGGTTTAACGGAAAAGTACCCAACCTGGTGCATAATTTTCTACATATACACTAGATGAGTTTCAAATGAAAGTTTTTTCAGAAGGGCTTGTCATTTATACCTGCAACTTGAAGATGTTCTGCAGACGGATTATGTTGAAGGTTTTATTTCTCTCAGCTAGTGAGAACAACCATCACAGTTTTAAGAAACCCAGTTTGTTTTCCCCTGCTTTACATCCAGTTGTTGAGACTTTCATGCTTATGTGTAAGAATGATTTAAGTAGCAGTAGTAGGAAACATAGGAGATTTTATAATCTAAGAGAGAACAAGCAGCTTTAATAGAATTACAGAATAATTCACATATTATGATTTGTCCAGCTGATAAAGGGGGTGCTGTTATGATATTAGATAGGTCTATCTTAAAATGATGTATGATTTATTGTCTTATGTAGAAACATATGCTGTTATTTCTATTCATTCCATTGAAGAGATTACACAAAGAGTGCATTGTGATTTGTATGATTGTTTTATGAGTAGACTTATTACCAAAGATCTATATGATTATCTTCATACAAACACCCAAGATACCTGTGATAAAAGGTTTACTAAAAATACATAAAAAGTTGATCAACCCTCTGGTAAGACTGATAGTGTCCGGGAGAGGTTGGTTAACAGAACCTATTTCCATCTATGTTGAGAAGCGGTTGAATCCTATTGTTGCAAACAGTCCTGCTGTGATAAGAGATACACAAATGTTTTTAAGACTCTTCCATTCATATCATAATGAGTGTTTTATATCAACAGAGGATATTTTTGTCACACTTGATGTTTGTTCCCTTTTTACTTCTATTCCTAAACAGACTAGCATCAGTTTTGTTAAGGAGTATTTACAGCTTTGTTTAGAATGTTCTTGAAAGAACATATTACATTCAGAAAACTGGGAGTTGCTATGGGCACATCATGTGCCACTTCGTATGCCAGCTTAGTAATGGCACAATGGGAGACCAAATATGTGCTGAGTAATGATGTGTTCAGCAGTAAAATATGTTTTTGTGAAAATGTCATTGACTATGTCTTTATTGTATGGAAGGGGGATGTTGAGACCTTACATCAGTTTTTAATTATATTAATTCCACCACTAGTTTTTTAAAATTTACTATGTCAGCTTCTGTAGAGAAAAGTGACTTTTTAGATGTCACTGTCTCTAAAAGGAAAGGACTGATCATTACTGAAGTTTATAGAAAGTTATGTTGGAAGAATAACTTACTTCATATGACCAGCATGCATCCGCCCCATATATTTGGTAACATTATGAGAGGGCAAGTTTTGCATCTATCCTGGCTTACTATGATGAGGAAACTTTTCAATCCTCCACAGAATCGCTATTGAACAACTTTGTGAGTAGAGGTTATGATAAAGTAAATTATACAAACATCAGCTGTCAAAGAGAGGAGTGGTAGAGCAAGACCATAATTTTCTAGTCTATCAGATTTCATTAACACAACGCACAAATCTAACCATTGGCTGTAGACTATTTTTTATCTTGCACAGCAGACCATAGGGATATAAGAGACATTATTAGTAAAAATTGGCATGTGCTATTGGCAGACAAAGGTATTCACTTAGACCTGTCATTAATGTATCTAAAAAGGCACTTATAGTTGTGGTAGATGCAGGTTTTGCAACTACATAGCCAATAAGAAAACGTTTACACATCCCTCTATTGCTAGGGTTTACACTTTTGATTTGTTAACTAATTGTACCTCCTCCAACTTAGTATATTTAGCGTACTGTGTCAGCTGTTCATAGGTTGGTACTACGCTATCGGCCCTAGGGCCTATGCAAGCCTAGCCATAACAATTCCCTGGATATCTCTTCCCACAATATTTACTTCTCTAGACCCCTATCTAGCAGGGCAACTGACATGATCCCCGGGGTGAATTTCCTATCTCCCATCCAATCATCAAGGTTCGTTTTGAAGAGGGCCAATGAGGTGCTCTGCTTGACATGTATGAACAGTCTATTCCAGAGTATGAGGAGTCTCTGGGTCAGGAACCTATCCCTCCAGCAAGTTTTGTTCATTGTGATGACAAGGTTTAGATCCCTGGAGCGTGTGGCTCTGAGGGATTGTGATTTCTTTAAGTGGAGCATGTCCAACAGCTCAGGGTTTGACATGGCCTTGTATGTTAAGCAGAGATCGCCTCTGAGTAGACGATATGCCACAGAGTATAGCTGCAGTTTTTTTTTTTTTTAGACAGTCAGCATATGGCATCTGCTTTAGGCCTGTGATTCTTTTAGTGAGGTATTTCTGTGGCCTTTCCAACTGTTGCAGATGTCTTGTGAGGTACATACCAAATGGGGCATTATACTCTATAATGGGTCTAATGAGGGATGAGTACAGTGGGACAATGACCTCCTTTTTTCTGGATGAAAAGCCCTTAGTGATGAGGTGTGCCACATAGAAGGATTTCCTGACTGTTGTGGCAATGTGGTTATTGAAAGTGAGACCACTGTCCACCTGTGTCCCTAAGTGTCTCATCACACTTTCGATGTTTAGTGTCCTGCCACCTATGTGGTAATTCATGGGTACATGTTTTTTTCCAAAGGGGATAACTATACATTTCTTGGCATTAAGCTTGAGCCCATGGCTCTGGCACCAGGCATCTGTTTCTGTAAGGCCCTTTTGTAGAATATCCACATCATTTGGGGATTCAGTAATGGCTCCCAGTTTGCAGTCATCTGCGAACTTTGTTAGCCAGAGTCCCTTAGTGTTGGCCTGTACTTCAGAGAAGTAGATGCCAAACAAGAGTGGTCCCAGGACTAAACCCTGAAGTACTCCACTTGTCTGGAGCTGGATTTGGAGTCGGCTACTTTTACAGTCTGGGTTCTGTCAGTAAGCTAGTTGGCAACCCATCAAGTGACGTAGGGATTTATGCCCAGCTTAGTAAGTTTATCTAAGATTCCAGAGTGGGGGATGGTGTCGAAGGCCTTGGTGATGTCCAGATAGGCTGTGTGGACCGCCTTACCCTCGTCCACAGCTCTGGAGACTGATTCAAAGAAGTCAGTCAGATTCAGGAGACAAGATCCGCCCTTCACAAACCCAAACTGGGTGTGGTCCAGTTTTTGAAGGTTGCCAATGTCTTTGTTTATAAGTTCCATGATAATGCATTCCATGCCCTTGCAGATCAGGCTTGTCAGACTGGTGGGACGGTAGTTCCTGGGATCCAAGGCGGATCCTCCCTTGTGGAGCGGGATAACTGTAGCTGTGTGCCACTCAGTGGGCATGAAGCCTGGGGTGAGGCTATGATTAAACATGACACTTAGGTGAGGTGCCAGTTCAAAATTTTATTCCTACTTGCAGAGCAAATGTGTCTAGGACAATATTGAACTTAGTTCATTTTGTAGTTCATGTAGTACACAGCCTGGGATGTCATCTGGTCCCATGGATGCTGTATTCTTAGCTTTGGAGAGTGCGGTTTCTACCTGTGTGGCCGTGATTACCGGAATTTGGCAATCTTTTGGTATTGAGATGGGCCCTTTAGGGGGTGAGAGGTGGGTGAAATTGGCACTAAATCGATCTGCCAGGATATTGGCAATATCCTTGGGATCAGTATATTTAATGCCATTCTGTTGTAGCTCAGAGCAGATCTGAGCATTGCCATTTAGATTCTTGACATAACTATAGAATGCCTTGTGGTTGTCTTTGGAATCTTTTGCAATTTTATTTTCATGACTAGCTTTAGAGGATTTTATGAGGGATCTCAGCTTCTTACTGAGGCTGGTGAGGGAGTTTTTTTGCATCCTGGGATTTTCCTCTTTTCTGCAACAGTTTCTTCCTTCTGTTGTATAGTTTGTTTATAGCAGAGGACCACCAGATTGGCTTCCTTTTTTTGGAGAAGAGCATCTTGATTCTATTTGGGATGGCATAGTTCATGCATGAGTGGATGTGCTCATACAGTGCCTTAGTGTAGGATTCTGCAGTCGAACTTCCAGATCCCGTCTGCATGGGTGTCATGAAGTTTGTCACTTCTGACTTCAGTAGCATGAAGTTGTCTTTGGAGAAGTTTTTTAAGGAGGTTTCCTTACTGGGGGATGGGATGTGGATATCAAGGGTGATTTGCTTATGGTCAGACCTGACCAATGAGGGGGTGACCACTGGTGTGGCGCATCTATCTCCCATGTTGGTAATGACCAGGTCTAGGATATTGGAGCTCCTGGTGGGACAATGGATTAGTTGATCCAGGGCATTGGAATTTATGAATTCCAAGAACCGTTGGGCAAAGGAGTTGGTACCCGAGTAGTTTTCCTAGTTAATAGCAGGGTAGTTGAAATCCCCCAGTATTAGGGTGTTTGGTTGTATCTTAATATTTTCCAGTAAGTTTAGAAAGGTGTAGTGAGAATCTTGGGGCATGGTGGGGGATCTGTAGCAAGCTACAATTTGGATTGCAGTCTTACCTAGTGTTAGTTGCACCTGGAGAATTTCAGATGCATTGTGTTGGGCAACTAGCCTGGAGGTGTGAATATCCTTGGTGAATATGGACACTCCTCCACCTTTAGTGTTTCGATCTTGGTTTTGTGGCCAAAAGGTGTGGTACGAATTGTAGCCTGGTATTGCAGGGGTGCTCTCTGGAGCCTTGAACCAGGTCTCAGTTACTGCACAGATATCTATGTTCTCCATTTTTAGGAGTGCCTCGAGAGAGTGTATTTTGAGGTTTAGACTTCTAGCATTGAGTAGCATCACCTTCAAATTTTGCATGCTTGTATCTGTTATGGTGGTGGTTTTATCCTTTGAACCTTGCCTAAAAAAGGCACTCTAGGGGTGGCAAGAGCTTTAGCCAGTAACCTGAATCCGAGGGATGACAGGTGCAGACCATCTCTGGCAAAGCATCGTGGTTTGTTGATCATGTCTTCCAAGGCAGACAAATACTGGATCCCCTTTGAATGACACCAGAAGCTTAGCCAATTATTGAAGTCAGTCATTTTGTCCTTATACTGTGGTATCATTCTGGGCGAAGGCAGGATGCTACTCAGGGCTAGGGTCATACATGCCTGGGTCACATGATCCAAGAGCACTTCATGTGTCCTAGATTTTATGTTGGCAAAGCTAACAGGACACTGAGGGAAAGAGTGAGAGAACATGTTTATAAAATAGTTGAGAGAGAGATAGTTCTATAGCCACAGTGAAACATGTTGTACGACCAGGGTCCACTCATACATTTAAGTTTTTAGTATTGAGTGTAGTACCCAGTGAAATCAGGGAGACTAACATTAGAAATTGACAGAAGCTCTTGAACAGAGGTGGATCATTAATTTGCAAGCAGACAGAAGATTTGGTTTAAATGATGCTGTCTCTTTAATATTATTCTTAAAATCCAAACCGATTTCATGATAAAGTTTTTTGTGTTTTAAGTTAGTATAGGTTGAGTGATGTTAGTTTGATTGTTTTTTTGAAACAGTAGAGATAATTAATATTTTGTTGTGTTTATTATATTTGTGTTTTTGTGATTATCTATGCATATGATATATGTCTTGTTTAGGAATTGATTTAAAATAGTTTTCTTCTTAGAATGGTATGTTTCTTATATTCCCTTTGTATTTGGTGTAGAATTTCAGTGCATTTGAACCATAGAGGTCGTTTTCTGAGACTGAGCCATGTGACCTTAAGAGACAGTGTCATAGGAAGGAGTGGTTGCATTACTCTCACCACCATAACAGCGAGATGCTTTAGTTTATTTGCTATGGTACACGCATGCTTATTGGAGTTGTAAGTGCATCAATGTATTTAGATCTAAGTTGTTACAATGATAAGGGGTTTAATGTTCAAGTTTTTATGTTCTGTCCATCAAATTAATCTTTTATGCATAGATTACATACTGATAGCACTGTAGACTTAGATTTGGAAGAATCCTGCGAAAGAGGACTTAGCGTGCATATAGTATATAGTCTTTGTGCCCTTTTTTGTTTAGTTCAAGGTAGAGCCTTTTGAGATCATGCTCTATACTTATATATACATTTGTTGAATGGATTGAGAGAGATGTTTTCCATTATTTACATTGCGAATTTCAATACGTAGTGCGGTCATGTTATCATGGTGAAATTAATTTTATATGATTTCAATATACGTTGCCTTGTATCACACATTTGTATGAATTTAATCACAATGTACATGTCATACTGTTTAGTTATATTCATATGCATACAGTTTTTGTATGTTAACAGTGGAGATGGCTTAATATTCTCTTGATGCTTTTTGAGTTGAATTTATGTACATTATGAGTTGATGGTGTAGCGAAGGGACTCCTATTACATGATTTTATTATTGGAGATGATTTAATTCCACTGACATGAATATTTAGAAAAATACATTAACATTTTTAACTTTATAACTGTTTAGGTAATGTGGGTTTTAGTAGTCAAGAATTGAAGTTGCTTTCATTCTTGTTGTGAAAAGGAAGTGGGTGGTTGTTTAGTTTCAGGTTTAAACCATGAGGGCTTAATTGAAGCAGTTGCAGCTTGTCTTTTAATTGACTAATTAATGATGATGCTTTTTGATTGATCTATTGTTTTTTATATATGGAGTTTGTATTTGTAACTATTAGAAGTCTAAAGAAGCATTCTAGCAAATGTGAAACCACTTATATTTCAATAAAAGTTTTTATGTATATCAGCTGTTGGGTCTTCTTAGAGGAGTTGCTAAAATTTTGATGTTTTGATTTTTACTCCTCTGGCCCACTTAGGAAGTGCATTTTTGGATAGTATACATTTAAAAGACAAACATGTTAAAGTGCTTGTGTTAGAATAAAATTTTATTCCTACTCGCAGAGCAAATGTGTCTAGGACAATATTGAACTTAAAACATTTTACAAGAAGGAAGTTAAACTTAAAATATGTTTTAAAAGATGTAAATCTGATCAACCCTAAATTTAAAAAAAACTTCAGTTTTTAATCCCACATTATATAATGTTCTTAGAGTGTTTGAGAAGACATGCAAAAAAAAGATTAGAACTGTATTGAGTCACAAAAGTGAAAAATGTTATTTTAACTTTGAATACTATAGAGATGTCTGGCTTCAAATATCTTAGAAGTAATAAAGAATTGTGGTCTATGAAGGCAGATAAGAGTGGGGGCTTCATGGTTATGGACCAAACAGCATACATTTCTAGTATAGAAAGGATGCTGAGTGACAAAATGAATATTCTTTGATATCCAATGATGAAATTCACAAATATTTTAAGAAAACAAAATGTTATTTATATAACAGTGTGATGGAAGGAATGTTAGATTTAGAAATGTACAATTTTCTACTTGTAGAAAATCCAGTGACTGGAATACTGTTTGGGATACCAAATATTCAGAAAAAAACAAGAAACCTACCCTTCAGACCTATTGTATCTGCTCCTAATTATGCCATTGAAGAGATATCGCTTTATCTGGATGCCATACTCAACCTGTTATACAAACTTTTAGTTCCTTTATTAAAGATTCTTGGTGTTTTTTTAGATAAGTTTAGGATTTTTTAAACATGATTACAATTTTGATCCAGAAAAGAATTGTATTATGACTATAGATATATGTTCACTATTTACTTCTATGCCACATGATAACAGAATGGAATATTCTAGGCTGTATTTGAGTAAGTGTACTAACTTCACTAACCAATACATTATTTTTATTGCAGTTTATTGGGAATGTTATTAGATAATTTTGTTATTTTTAATAAAAAAATTTATAAGCAAAGGGATAGAGATGGCTTTATCTGCTGCCCCTGCTTTTGCTGATATTGTCTTAGGTTGGTGAGAACATATAGTTCTAGCTCCACTTATAAAAGAACACAAAATTATTTATTACAGTAGATTCATGGATGATCTTTCTTTAGTTATAGGAGAATTTAATGATGATTGTAGAGAAATAGTAAAGAAACTGAATCAGGAATCTGATTTTTTTTAAATTTACAGTTGGTGAAATAGTCACACAGGTGAATTTTTTAGATGTTACTTTAAGTTGGAATACAGAATTAGGAGACTCTGATAGTAACATTTATAGAATAAATATTTTTAATAACTATTTACATTATAGAAGCTATCACCCTACATTCAAGAAAAAGAATATACCAAGGTGGCAATATATAAGGGCTTTCGAGGATGACTACCCATGATGAAGTTTTTGTCCAAGAAATGGGTTTTATTACCCCCCTATCTGTTAAAAAAGGGTATAAAAAAGAAAAAAATAGTTTTATATTGTAGAAAAGATTACGTCTAAGTGGAACACTATGTTTCTACCTATTGAAGCATTCCTTTATATTTCCCAAAGAAGTGGTTCCCTCCAAATTTTTATTAGATAGGAATACTTTTTGTAGTTTAGACATCACAACTGAGAGTTTAGCAATTAGGACCATCATTAGTGATACTTGGAGTATTTCAAAAGGAAATACAAAATTATTCAATGTTGTAAGAAGTTATCCTAATTTTGTGTATAAGAATAGATTACAAAGTGATACAGCCAAGGACATTCCCCCAATAGCATTTCACTTAAGAGCAAAGGAATGTATAAATGTGGGGGGTGCAATATGTGTTGACATATATTAAAGAGACCCTATCTATATATCAGTCTAGAGCATCTAAATTATACTATTTCAGTACCAGGAGTATTTAATTGTAATTTCAGAGGGCTAGTATATATTTCTGTTTGTGCAGGGTACACACTTACTATGTAGGGATGACTAGTAGGCATTTGAAGGAGAGAACATGTTCATGCCATCAAAAAAGGAGATGAAAATAATGCCCTCTGTAAATATAGCAAACAGTATTAAGGATACAAAAAATTCTTTTTTCCTACTTTCGAGTCAGTATTTACAGGTTTGGGGGTAATTATAAGAATAAAACTGAACAACAAGAAACATTGTGGCAGTTAAAGTTCAGGACAGATCAACCACCAGGACTAAAGGATGTAATAAACAGCAATTTTTTTCTTAAAAACAAAAGGTGGAAAATAGTTTAGTGACTTGTCATTTATATTTGTTGATGTTTTATGTCTTTATGTCCGTGTGTCTTTAAGAATTTAGATTAATTAAGGTTTTTAATTGATGATTAAATGTTAACAGTTTTAAATGTTTTTCATTGGTTTATACATGTTTGAAAAAACAATTGTGTGCTTGTTCTGATGTTATTCTGAAGAAGTCTGGTTATAATTGACAAAAGTGAAGAATAAACTTGTAATACACTAAATGTTTTTCTCTTTAGCATTTTTGTTTCACTTGCCATTGAATAGTGTTTTTTTTACTCATAAGAGTGAGTCCCACAATACTGAATACATCTCTCCCACTTAACAATTCCTGTATCAGTAAACCACAGCCACAAAACAGAGATCGTGTTATATTGGTATTCATAGTATTAAGGAAATAGTTTTTAGTGATATAATGTGTAGGGTTAGGGGAGGGTTAGGGTTACCACACATGAGTAAGGTGGGCAGGGACTTAATTTCTTTCCTGCACACCCCTTCTTACCTACACTGCATATAACTAAATTTAACTATATGTGATTTACTCAAACAATAATCCACTTATTTGTGCAGTCTCTCTTTTTTTACATCCACAAAAAACTTTCTACCAAGTGATTCTACCTTTTGAGTTACAGACAGATGGATATTACACTGTTTATTTGGACATCTAAACAGACTTGTTTTTTAGCTTGGAATCACATTTTCAATTAGTCACCAAAAGGCCACCAGTAGAATTTAATCATTGTTGAAATATGTGCATCAGTCTAGATTTCTCCTGGCCTTTAGGGGAAGACAGATTTCATATATTGCACAATGTCTGCTTGTGAAATGGCGTAGTTGGGTGAGGCTGGACATTCAAGGAGGGTAATTTTGTTGGAGCACCGTTATTTGAGAAAAAAAGTGTTTGCTAAATAAAAATTGATATTGTATTTGAAAAATAATTGAATTAATTATCAGGTTCTTGCTTGTTATTGCTAGTCATTTTTTTACTTCTTTAATCCAGTCTCACAATCAGACTTATGTGGATATATTTTTCATGTGTACTTACTTTAATTTTTTTTTTGATTATTGTAAAATCAAAAATTTGTCTAGTGGAAGTGCTGTTTAAAATTCATTATCCCTTGTACCACAATACAAGAAAGTGGTACAAATGCTTCAATTAAAGAGGAAAACTATTCTGAAATACTTTAGATTACTTCCTATGCCAAATTCTAAAAGAGTCACTCAGTATTAAGTCTGCCCTGACTCTGAAGTCTGTTCTCAGTATAAGTGACTTCAGTGTAAGGCCCGTCTCTAAACACGCTTACTATGGGGACCAGATTCCAAAATACCTAGTCTTATCCTGCTCTCAGTGTAAGTGGTCACTTACACTTAAAGCATGTTTTTTTTATTTAATGTGGGGCCTTGTCTTTACTGAGGTAGTGCCAGTTATCTGCACTCTTCACAATTAAGCAAGAATTCTTAATTTCTGTTTATTTTATGGATTTTCCTCCAGCGATCTTCTCCAGTCCATTCACAATCAAATGGAAGTACGATATCTTGATGACAACTGGCTTACACTTTTGATCATTTTTGTTGACTTTTTATGAGAGCTTTGTTAAAAGAAGTATATGCCCAAAATCTCACCCACTCTATTTTCCTGTGTTTTGAGTTCCTTTATTTTAGTCTCTAAGCAGATTCATGCTGCTGTCTGTCATAATTAAAACTCTTGCACCCTTTCTAGAGTTAGTTGGCTCTTATAAAGGCCTTTTTCTTTATTGTTCTATTTTGTCTGTCACCTCACTTTGCCTCCAGGATGGACCAAAAATCTATATCTATACACTCACATCCTAGACCATTTACTTTAACTTTATTTTACTTGTCTATCTATCTATCTATCTATCTATCTATCTATCTATCTATCTATCTATCTATCTATCTATCCTTTGGTGAATGGATTGGTCCCAGGCTAGTGGCCTCTTATGAGCAAATCCCCAAAAGTTTAGCCTGAGCATCAGGAAACTTCCACTGTCTTTTCAGTAAGTACCATGGGATCTTTTGCATCCACTTGAGCTACAAACACCTCAGGTGGATGAGACCTCAGCTTAACATTTCATCCAAAGGATTGTCCAGTCAGGAGTGCAGTACCCCTTAATGCTTGCCCGCTTCATTTACATCTACTGAGCATGTTTCATCTGTCACTGCACCTAAAATCTGGCATGCTCTTCCTATTGCTATTAGGAGTTGAGGGTCAGTTAAGAAGTTTAGAGCTAAACTTGTTACATGTATGCGGCAAAGCATTTACAAATGCTTTCCCAAACTGGCATTTCCTACCTTTTTCTGTCTGAAGTAGACCTACTTTACATGTTTCTGCTTCAGTTGTTCTTCACAAATGAACATGTTCATTTTTTTCAAAGCTTGCACAAATTTAATTCAGCTGGTCTTTTTCTGATTGTAGATATAAATATACTATGGTTCTGTTCCCAGTATAATATACACATATATATATATATATATATATATATATATATATATATATATATATATATATATATATATATATATATATATATATATATATATATATATATATATATATATATATATATATATATATATATATATATATATATATGTGTGTATATATATATATATATATATATATATATATATATATATGTGTATATATATATATATATATATATATATATATATATATATAGTGTGAGAGAGAGAGAGACATTATTAAACTATAGGTTGTATGTTTCCAGCACAGATGTTATTTTCCTGGCTTACTTGTATGTAATCATATAATATTACATATCAGAAATCACTTACTTGCTCATATTGGTGCAAACTAAATGATTGCTCAAGACTGATGTGTGCTCTTCTCAATACTGTTTGACCATGGAGTTACTATATATAAATTTGGGGGTAGGGATCTTGTTCTTCATATGGGTACCCCCCCACACGGGAATCATGGAGTTTACACAGCCCCAAAAAAACACATTTTGAGCTATCTTGTTGCTTTGCATGTAACAAAAACATGTTCAGGACTGTAGGAGTAAGTATTTGTGATGCAAGAGATCATGTAGCAGTTTCTTTATAAAGTACTGATTGTGTTTATTGTTTGTTCGACCTTATAAATTTAAGCTCCATATTGTTATCTCCCATCATTTATAACTCTGTGTTCTGTATCATCTCACACAGTGATAGTGCTGGAGATAGTAAATGATAAATATGTGAAGTAGTAGAAAAAAACTAATACAACCAAAAATAAAAAAAATGAAAAAATAAATAAAAAACAACAAAGGCCAAATAACCAGTTTTATTAGCACAAGAAAAAAATAACACTCTAGCACCACGGTTCAAGAAAGCCTTGTTGTACTAATAAAGCGGGTTAGCTGGTCTTTGTTGTTTTTTATTAAGTAGGAAAAAATGATGGAAGATGGGCAGTCTGAATTCAGATCAGGATACAGCACAAATGATCTTATGTTTGCAGTGAGACGGATAGTGTCGGAGAAGCTAGATATATGAGGGAAGAGTCCAATTGAGCATTCCTAGATTTGGGGAAAGTGTATAACAAGGTCCAAATGAAGTTGATTGAGGCAATCCTGTCATAGTTTAAAGTCCAAGAAAAAACTGCTAGAACTAGTGTAGGATACATCAAGGATGCAATGACTTTAATATGAACAGTGTTCAGACACTCAGATGGGCTCCTGATTGGAGTGGATATATATCAAGGCTCTGATCCTATAGGTATTCATACTGGTGATGGACTACATTAACAAACAGGCCAGAGGGGACTGATCAACATAGCTGTTATATGCAGCTAATGCAGCACTACATGCTAACTCTGAACATGAATGTCAGCAAATGATATGGGACTGGAATGCAAAACTAAAGGCATACGGGATGAAACTGAATACAGACAAGACAATTGTCATGGCAGCTAATGGTGGAAAAGACAAGAAGCTGAAAATCGAGATAGAAGGAAAGTAGTGGAACAGGTTAACATCTTCAGGTATCTGGGAAGGATGGTTGAAGAGAAGTCTGATTGAGGGGATCAGAGCTCAAATCAATGTTGCTGCAGCCAGCTGACACAGAGTGTCAGGGGCAGTGTCTGACACAAGAATGTCATAGAAGCTGAAAAGTAAGGTGTACAAAATAGTGGTGCAACCAGTCCTACTGTATGATACAGAAACATCGGCAGTGAAGGCAGAGCACTTAAGGTAACTAAAGGTGATGGAAATGAAGTATATGAGATGGGTGGTAAGATGTACACTGTAGGACAGATAAAAAAATGAGGACGTAAGAGCAGAAGCCAGAGTAACTCCAATTACAGGGAAAGTCAGTGAGATTAGTTTACAGTGATTAGGTCACATGTGCTGAAATGCAGAAGATGAGTTGATAGAGAAGATTTAGCAGAGACAGGAAGAAGCCAAGAGGAAACCAGGACATCCTGCCAAGAAGAGAGGGATAGATTGAATGAGTGATCACTTATTAGGTAGCTTGAAATGATCTACCAAATTTCTGTTTTATGAAAGGTACTAGGAAGTTGGTCAGTTGCAATTTGCAAACTATTTCATAAGCAATCACAATCATGATCCCTTAATAACAGCTTCTGTCAACCTTTTTTTTCAAGTTGCAGTGCTCCTACAATTTGGCACCCAGTGCAAGTGGCCCATTTGCCCCACACTTCCTACTGCACTGTTTGTGGCCTGTAGTTCTGGTCAACTGGCAGGTGAGATGCAAAGTCTACCTGCACAGAGATGCTGCAGGTTTATGCTTCCAACCTCCTGCACTCTTTGAATGAGCTTATACTGCTGGGTACCTCTGCACTGAAGTACAGTGCTGCACCTTCTCTCAAGCTTCTTCTCCATGGCAGAGCATCAGCTCCATCTCTGGGCAGGATGACCTGACATTGACTGTTCATTCCCACCTCTACCTGACTGGTGCTCCCAGTGCTTGAAGCTCTAGCTGAACAGGGATCATCTGGAGCTTAGCTGGAAACAAAATGTGTGTGCCTCAGACCCATAGCCACCCTGTAGTACAGTAAGTTTGCCATTGAATCCTACCACCCCATTTGTGAGTGTGAACAGTACATAAATATGGTAAGTTCTCAACCATTCATATTTTGGGAGGGATAATGTATTGCAATTCCAATCACTTCTCTGCTAATTAAGCACATGTTTAAGTCTAGTAGCCCCACCCTAACAGTAATTCACCACAGAGAGAGAGAAAGAGAGAGAAAGAAATATTAAAGATATTTTGTGCTACAGTTTTTTGATATACAGCTTTCCTCCCAATAGAAATAAAAATTAAATACTACAAGTATAATCCCATTACTCAAAAAAAATCAAACAAGAAGAAGCCTGACCAGATTCTACCCCAACAGCCAAAAAAAAAAAAGACGAAACCTGAGCAGATTTTAATGGCCATTTCTAATGCAAGACATAAAACCCTGCTACATGAGGTGAGATAAGGTAAATTAATTCTTTCTGCACACTTTGTATAGCTAGAATGGGTGGTAAATTTGACCCTTTCCTAAAATGCAGCACAGCATAAGTTTCCATTCCAGTAATCAGGATGTGAAGGTTTACTTGGTACATAGGAATTTCATTAGAGTGACAAAATGCAAGATGTCTGAGTTAAAAAAAAAATCAAACCTTTACTGAGACACCTGTATTGAAGAAAGTTTTATTTACCTAAAGGCACTAGATTATAATTATTCTACAATAAATGCAAAACGTTGCTGTCCAAGAAAACAGACAAGGACCCAACAATGGAAAAGCACCCTTCTCAGCCTTAACAGGAAAATAAGACAACTTGTCAAATCCTCCAAGAGGCCCTTTGAGAGAAACCTAGCAACTACTACCAAGGATAACCATAAGGTCTTTTACAGCTATGTATGTAACCTAAAGGGTAGGACCCAAGCATGTGCAGAACTGGTGACCAATGGTATCACACACATTGACCCTATAGAGATAGCGAACCTGCTAGTGGTTTGGTGAAAATTTATCTCCCTTATTCCCTCCTAACTTACAACAAACCCTCCCCCAAACTTCGCCCCACCTTACATATCTGAAAGGCTGTTCCTCAAAGTCCTGTCCAAGGCAAAGAAAATGGTCTCTATGGGACCAGATGACATCCTAGGCTGTCTTCTAAACAGGCTAAAGCATGAACTAGAATCACCACCAGGTACCCTTTTCAATCATAGCCTAACCACAGGCTTTGTTCCTGCAGAATGGAGAACAGCTACAGTTATTCTTCTCCACAAAGGTGGCTTAGCAATAGCCCTGGGGAATTACAGACCCATAAGCTTAACCAGCCTCATCTGTAAGGCCATGGGACGTATCATTATGGAACTCTTAAAGACATAGCTGACCTCCAAACCCTGGAACCTACCCAATTCAAATTTGTGAAGGGCAAATTCTGCCTGTTAAATCTGGTGGATTTCTTTGAAAGTGTGACCAATGTCATTGATGAGGGCAAATCTGTGCACATAGCATACCTTGACTTGGCAAAGGCTTTCGACACAAACCCACACTCAGGCATTACCGATAAACTTAGCAAACTGAATGTAAACCCTTTTGTTATAAGATGGGTTGCCAACTGCCTCACAAACTGGACAGACACTATCAAGGGTGACTCCACATCAACCAGCAGATCTGTTACCAGCGGTATTCCACAGAAGTCAGTGCTGGGCCTCCTACTATTTGGTATATACTTCTCAGACGTTCAGGTCAAAACTAAAGGGTTGTGGCTGACCAAGTTTGCAGATGACTGCAAGCTAGGTGTAATCATTGAATACTCAAAAGATGTCAGTGTACTCCAGGATGGCCTCACACAGACCAATGACTTGTGCATGAGTCACAGTCTCAAATTGAATGTAAAGAAATGCATCATCATTCCTTTAGGCACAGACAATGTCCCTTCACACTTTCAAATCAATAACAATACCCTAAGCACACATGAAGTGGTAAGGGACCTGGAATCACACTACATGTCTACCATTGTAAGGAAAGCTTTCCACATAGCTCACTTGATTAGTAAAGGCATCGCCTCGAGAGCAAAAGAAGTTATAAACCCCTATACTCGGCACTTATCTGGTCCATAATTGAGTATAACACCCCATTCAATATGTACCATACTAAGCACCTACAGCAATTAGAGAGACCACAGAAGTTTCTAACAAAGAAGATCAAAGGCCTCTAGCATGTGCCTTACACAGACCGATTAAAATCCTTGTCACTATACTCCATATTGTACAGCCTTCTTAAGGAAGACTTATGCCTGGCCTACAGAGCAACCTAATACCCAAACCTAATGTATTTACTGTGTATCCATAAATCAAATGGGTCTAGGGCTAGCCATTCCATGGACTTAAATATGGCCTTTGACTTAAATAGGACATGCCGGAGGGACACAGTT
Source organism: Protopterus annectens (assembly GCF_019279795.1). NCBI lineage: Eukaryota > Metazoa > Chordata > Ceratodontiformes > Protopteridae > Protopterus > Protopterus annectens. The sequence continues at coordinate 661,025,707 of NC_056727.1, read as the reverse complement.
ATTTCCCAGCGACTGCCACATCTTTGGAACAGGCTACCAATTCATGTGAAACAGAGCTCTTCTATGACACTGTTCAAGAAGAACCTGGATGAGCTGATGGGGCACTGTAAATTCTTACCAGGGATAGCACCCACAACACTCCTGGACATGGGTAGTCATCACTAAATGCAATATTGACTAGTACCTCTACGGTATTACATTGGGTTGAAACAGCTAGGCTCTAAATGACCTCTGAGTCATTAGCCTAGTAATCTCCTATGATACTATGATCCTATAAGATTAGAAATCTGGTCTGCTAGGCTGTAGTACTGGTGTACAGAGCTACTAGATGTGCCCATCTGTGGTATAACATAGACCTGTCTCTACAACTCTCAACCTCAAAACATTATATGTCATGGCACTGGCTTTTAAAATTCAGAACAGAGGGCAAGAAAGAGGAGCACTTTCATATTTTTTTCACAACAGAAAGTCTTATTTACTATACCCAATATTGTTAGTGGTAGTGAATCTTTCTGTAAGCTTAGCTCATTTATTTACTAAAGTATGTACTCATAAACATGCCTGACTTTATGATGAAAATTATAAGTGTAGGATGAGCAAGGCTCAATCTTAGGACCAAATTACAGCACTACGCCTAAATCATAGCAGGTGATGGGTACACCTGTCTGTTCATGGCACTGATATGTTGAGTATGACAGGAGTGTAAATGTAGTTTCCACCCTACACTGTCTTTAGTTTAAATGATTCGTTCAGCTATTTCTTTTCCCCCATATTTTAATTTTACTTAAAGAATACTACTACTTCACCTCACCTCAGTGGTCAGGAAAATTTAAAACATATTCATTTCTGTCTGTGCAGCTAAACCATCTGAATTTGTTTCCCTTGATTTGAGAAAGAAACCCTTGCAGCCTACAGCTGCAGGTCCACTCATTACCCAACAGTCTAATCATGACTGCTGTTGTGTATTAGTTCTTATGAGAACATGCAAGTCTAAATTGTGCATATCAAGGTATACGTCTCATAGAAACAAGTATAAACTGTGTATATCAAGGTATACTTCTCATGGAAACAAGTATAAACTGTGTATATCAAGGTATACTTCTCATGGAAACAAGTATAAACTGTGTATAAGTATAAACTGTGTATATCAAGGTATATTTCTTATGGAAACAAGTATAAACTGTGTATATCAAGGTATACTTCTCATGGAAACAAGTATAAACTGTGTATATCAAGGTATACTTCTCATGGAAACAAGTATAAACTGTGTATATCAAAGTATACTTCTCATGGAAACAAGTATAAACTGTGTATATCAAGGTATACTTCTCATGGAAACAAGTATAAACTGTGTATATCAAGGTATACTTCTCATGGAAACAAGTATAAACTGTGTATATCAAGGTATACTTCTCATGGAAACAAGTATAAACGGTGTATATCAAGGAATACTTCTCATGGAAACTAGTATAAACTGTGTATATCATGCTATACAACTTCCTTTTTGATGGAGTAGCATTTTTTTCATTTCAATGACATTATGTGCTGCATCTTCACATATGTAAAGGAAATAAAAATGGTATAAAAGAGCCATCAAAGAAAACATCTGTGTTCATTGAACCTTACATAAAATGGTAGATTATTAACATATTCAGCTCCCTGTCGAAAGTCTGTGAATCAATAATGTGAGTCCTAAAACTATGAAAATTTAAGTACAATTTAACCCAAGCAACAACAAATGTTAGAAGTTACTGTAACACATTTAAAAATTTATTTTTTTTGCAGGGGATAAGCACCCCTGCAGTCGTGCTGTGGAGGGCTGCATCCACCACTTTTCTGACACTTTAAGATTGTTGCACCTCAAAGAAGGAATACTCTGTGATACAGAACACTTATTTCTTCATTCTCACACTTAAATTCTCACAGTTCTAGTCCTCTAACATACAATAAGGACCTGATATATATTCTTACTTATCTAGTTACAGCCTTCAGGTACAGCTACTTTACCGTACATGTTTCATCTTTTGCTACTCATTTTTAAAGATATTTTCTATTGAACAAATGCCATTTTTTGGTTAGATGATAGTGTAGCAGCATCAGACATTAAAGAACAAATTAAACATTTTTACATCCTTAAATGTGTCTTGTCACACTTGTGTATTCTAAAAAATGACAAGTAATGTGTGCCACAGTGTATAGATGAAAGCAGGACTTGGAACTTCTTGGCCTTGTGATGTCACAAAACAGGAATTGCATCATAATTTTATAACTGAGTTCTACAAGAGCTGTATTCACTCAGTTCATCAGGAAGCTACTTAGTCTTAGTGCAGCAGGATGACTTTGTTAGAGGGAAAGAGTCACTCATAACTGGATTTTGTTATCAAAAGTAATTTAAGATAAGTATAAAATATGCTAGCTAGTCATTAGAAATTTTGTACTGTCATTGGACACATAATATACATTTTTTCTGAGTGATATTGCAGATATGTTTATAAGAATATTATAGAAATATATTATTTAAGATGGTGAGAATTTTATTAGCATTATTTTATAAGAGTTGTCTGGCTTGCTTTCTTTCCTGACTCTGTCCTTCTTGTATTCTTCAGATTTGTCAGTATATCCTCCTGGTCATATCTTACTGCTGTTTCCATGTTTCCTGTTCTACAACCACGTGTATTTTACTCTCCATGTAAAGTCTTGCACTCCTCTGACCAGTACCTTAGACTGCTAGCTTTTGTTTATAAAATTTCCTACTAGATTTCTTATTGCCTCACATATTTCTGTCACATTTTTTCTTCTGGCATATTGTAGGACCCTGATAAATTTCACAGTTTCTTTGTGCTCCTGACTTTCTGTATAAAGAACCACAATATTCTCTTACTGCGTGCTTCATGAATCATTCTAAGGTATATACCTCACTGCCTTCTTCATTGTGCAGGCCAGGCAAATTAGTTATTCAGTACATACATCTGATGCACAATTTCCTTATACATTTTCTTCCCCCACAAGTAACCTGACTGACTGTGTTAGCTTTTATGTATTTTACTTGTATGTAATGGACCTATTCAGACTTTTTGTGTCCTTCTTCAGCCTCACCACTTACTCTGTTTCCATTCTTAATTCGACAGTCTCAGCCAGTTCTGTTTTCCATTTCATAATCTGCATATACCCTTCAATCTAACTGTGGATGTGTTTTCATTAACAGTATTCCACAGCAAGATGTTGTTCCGTTCGATTCTCAGTTAGAGCGTCTTCTGTGTGGATTCATGCGTGAATGGGCATGCCTTCGTTGAAGGTTGTGCGTCAGGGCTGGTAACTCGGCACATAAAAATCCACTACCAAACATTAGCGGACCGGAGTTCCGCTGTGGCGACCCCTAACTGGGATAAGCCAAAAGACACAACACAACAACATTCCATTTTCACCAGTGGTTTTGACCATCTCTCAGGTGAATGGTGATAGCTTAAGATTAATATCCCCCACATTTTGTACAGGTTTGGGTAAGTCTTCCTTGATTCAATATGCTGAAACTAGAAGACGCGTATACAAAAAAAAAAAATCTGTAGGTAAAAAGTCTGTATATGCTGCTTTTATTAACAAAGTATTACTTTGCAAAGTAGGAATCAATACAACAACGGTGCCTGTGATTCCTGCTGTATATACATTATCGAAGGGAGAAATAAAAGAAATACTCTCCAGGTAAAATAAAATCACAGAAGTATTACTATTGTGAACCCCCATGATTCTAATTTCATTGTCATTTAATAGAAATTAAGAGATTATCCCACTTAATACGTGCAACAATAATACGTGCAATACATATAAAGGAAGCTTAAAATCCTTTACCTTCCCTGCTCAACATAATTTAATGTAACCTGTAGCATCTCTAAATCAACACAAATAAAATATGGTTTGTTTGCAAGGAGGCTCATATTCCATTTCACATTGACTAAACAGGAGCAAACAGTGGACATTGTTAGTGTGTCAAGAATATGTGGGGGTTAGGGGGTATGGTAGCCCATTTACAAAATCTTGGAGTTTTGTATTTATTAACAAGCAGTAAATAAACAGGCAGGTAAAACAGATAATTAAATACGTGACTATAGCCTAAATGTTGTATAGCCTAAATAATAAGTTAAAATTATCATGCTGCATTCATTAATTGTTGACAATGTCTGATACATTTTGCAAATGTCAGGGTTACATGATGAAGAGGAGTACATACAATAGTCAAGGGTGAGACTTGCTACTGTGCTGCCTGGGATACAGATGTCCCAACTCTTGTCATACAGGTATTTTATTCCTTTTTTTCACGATATACATAACTTCACTGTGAATGTCAATTCTTTTAACACTTCTGATTTTGCAACTGCCTCTTGATTCTGTGATCCCTTCTCTAAGCTCTCCTATACACACTCCTTTGCTCCCATGGTCTTCTTATAGAGAATCATTTTTTGCTCCTTTTTCTTCGTTATGATTACGCTATGTCCACTCTTTGCCCATGCATACTGCATGTTTATAGCATTTGGGGAGGCCAGGAGGGACAAATGAGAGTTGGGGCTGCAGCTGTCACCCTGCTTGAAGTTAGAAGATTCCATTGATACTTCAGCTCTTCTCCACTGGCTAGCAAGAGTGTTGCAGTATGTGGCTACTCGGAGCCCAGACTTTCAGTTTGCTAAGTCACCAAGTGCAGTATGTGGCTACTCAGAGCCTAGACTTTCAGTTTGCTAAGTCACCAAGTGGTTCAATCTTGAAGGCCACTGTGTAATGGTTCTTGCATCTTCATTTCTGAAGGTGCGGCAGTTGGTTCAAATCAAGGATACTGTGTGGCCCATCTGTACACAAGATAAATAAATATAAATTGTACAAAAATAAGTCATCCAAGAAGGTAAATGTCAAAGATCTGTGCCTAAAGAGAGAGAGAGAGAGTGAGAGCTGATACAGTCTTAGTTATTTACCTAGAATCTTCTCATGCAGCAACTTTGTGTATGTGTTATTCATTTTTAATAACATGTTTAATAACATTAAAAAAATTATTCTACATTGAAAGGACAAAATATCAATGTCCATAACATAGATGCATAAACATCACCAGCACAACAGTGACAGGCCACTGTGCACATTCCAAGGATTAGCATTAGAATATGCAAAATAAAAAGCAGTTTTGCAGTGGGACAAGCGTCCTTGCATCCCCTTTTTGGGAAGCTGTTCCCCACACCCTATGATAATTATATATACTAACTTGCACATTCCATGCAAATCTCACATTTTGAGGGTTTTACTCAAAGGTACTAAACACTAAACATATATATATATATATATATATATATATATATATATATATATATATATATACACACACACACACACACACACACAAACACACACACACCATTGAACAAATAAAAGTTTTTGTGGGGTTAGTAGCATAATATCTTGGAAAATTAATCAAAAGTATGTATCTCCTCCTAACCAAACATTTGTATGTACACCCTTATCGCACCTGTACATTCTAAAAAAGATGAAACACTGAGTACAGATATATATGGATCCCTATTGAATGATCAAAATTTCAAAACTTTGAATCTCATACAACCAGGACCGTATGATCAAAGTTTTAAAACTTCAAACATTAAAAAAAAAATGAATACATGTTTATGCAGGGGGAGCAAACCCCCCTGCACCCCCCAATAAAACTTCAAACATTAAAAAAAAATGAATACATGTTTATGCAGGGGGAGCAAACCCCCCTGCACCCCCCACACCCCCTGCTATTTAAATATATCAACTCCAAGATCACACTACAGCAAGAAAAAGGGAATATTCCCATTTTGCACTGTATGAAGATCTCCCTTTAGGTGTTCAAAAGTTTTAAAACTTCGATCATATAATTTCGGCCATATGAGATTCGAAGTTCTGAAACTTCGATCACCTAAATGGGACCTATATATATATATATATATATATATATATATATATATATATATATATATATATATATATATACACACATATATATATATATATATATATATATATATATATATATATTGCATTCAGTAGCTTTAATACTTGAAAAAAGGCATGGTAACCTAAAATCCCAAGAATTGGTTATAGAAATCATATAAGATTATGAGAGTATGGTGGTATTAATCTTATTCTATTGCTGTAAATTTTAACTCTGTTATACTCTGGATGGATGCAACCTACACTATTCAATGAAAAACCATTCAGGAGCAAATTGTACTAAATTCTTATATCAATTATGATAAATTAAAAATATGTAATGATTGTTTCATCTGATTAAAAAAAGTTGCCTTAGAAGGAAATTCATTTCAATCTTTAGACTCTGCATATATCGAATCAGTTCTTAAAATGGTTAAGCATGTTTTTAAAACTCCATTAATATCTTCATATCAAAATGGAAATTTTTGTGCCCTTCCATTGCATATACCTCTAAATTTAAGGAAACTCAGAACAATGTTAAAATGAATTTATTTAAAAAGACTGGATTAGTATTATGGTGGGATTGCTTTGAAAAAGGAAAAACTAAGTCACTGGAGTATTTAATGAAAGATTATAAGTTGGATGAAATTGTTAACCAGTTAATATTATCCATTAGTAAGAAAGAAAATGAATTTGCAGATAATAATGAGTGAAGAGGAACAGAACACTATTCCCCCATTATATATGAATGCTATCATTGAACGTAAATTGACCTAAAAAGGAAGCTTGTCCAAGTTATATTAATTGATTATAAATAATAATAATGCTGATGCAAAATTCTGGAACTTTTTGGGTAGTAAAGGATTGAGTGACTCAGTAGATGGTAAAACTAAAACTGTGTTAGTTAAATCAGTTAGTCAATCTTCATCAAGTTTATTCTAAAAAGTTTTTTGTGGGAATATACACATAGTTACTCCCTATAAAATCTCAGAGCTTAGTAAAATAACTTATAGTTTGTTGGAGATGTAATAAAGTTGTAAAAGCTAATTGGATGCACATGCTTATGAATTGTGAAAAATTAAAAGTATATTGGGAAGAGACATGTATGTTTGTAAGGGGTTATGGTCTGGTAATTGTTCTTTAACTAGATCAATAATATTAATGAATGCTCCACTTCCAAATAACAAAAAAAATTCTAGTTTACTTGCAGTAGGTAGAAAACTTATCACAAAAAATTGGAAATCAAATTCAGTTCTTACATTCAAAGAAATTTTAAATTTAGCAGCAATATTATGTAAAGAGGTAAAGAATGGATCAGAATAAGATCTATAAATCATACTAAGACTTTTAGTGGTTGGGATAACATTGAATTGTTGCTAGTGAAATACCAAGACTCTAAATGTGTTAATTGTATGATTACCTTGATGATTCAATGTATTCCTAGCATTGTATAACAGTATGTACTGTTGAATTTCTTCCTATGTATATATTGTAAATATGTTAACTGAATAAAATTTTTCTTAAAAAAAATAAAACAGATTAATACACTAAGTAACAAAAAAAGAGATGGTATGCACAAGTACAGAGTGTATAGAGTGACCTGAGAAACACAAAAAATACAATAGTGCACATTTGAATTAATTTTTGCACAGCTACTAGTTTTTGGATGGATAATAATGTGATGATTGTCTATACAGATAACTGGTACTTGTCCATATGAGAGGTGGTGAAACTCCATTAGACAGGCACCTTGATGTCACACCAAGGCTTGTCACAGTGTAACACTATTGCTGTTTTATATTTTTTGTTAGCCATAGTAGAGCACTGATCCATGTGGTCTGTTTTCTGGGTCAGTTCAGGGTCAGTTCTGGTGACCATCACCAGCATGCAATACAAACAGCAAAAGGTAAAACATCATGAAATATAAAATGTAACTTCAAAAAGTGTTAAAAAAACTTTTCAAGTTTATAAGGCTTACAAACAAATTCCATAAGGTTTATAAGAAGAAGAACATGGAAGAATTTTTGCAGTATGAAAGTCTTGGTGATACAAAGGTCATTAAGGGCATTAGGCATACAATAGCAGTGTGAAAAGCCACTACTGAAAGGCAGATCATGGACCAAATTCCGAAAGATGAGAGTGTACATCTCCCGATAACCATTTCTGATTTAGAGACAGCCCAACCATGGTGATAACATGAAGATGTGCATCACTGTGGTGAGCTGTCTCTGCAGCCATGCTACATGCTAATGAGGCAATTAGAGAAAGTAATGTATGCCAATTGCTAAAACTATTAGCTGCCTCATTAGCATACATTATTCCATAAAACTGCCTTATTAGCATACAGTCTATGCTAATTAGCAGTGTGCTGTCCTCTTTGGACCTGCCATGGTAAGATGTTTATGCAGCTAAATGATTCTCTCAGCTCCATAGTTTAGTATGGTTGCTCTTAGCTACTCGCAGTAGCAAACATGGCTAAAAGGCTGTCTTTACTGTTTCTAAATAGAAGTAGGTGTTGGGCAGTTCAGTGGTTAGATAGTGTTAGGAGGTGTGTAGGTGAGTGCTTGTGAGGACATGTTTGAGTGTATATGTGTGAGAATGTGTCTGCCTGGGATGTAGCATATGGGGCAGTGAGGGAGTAAGAAAGGTGGGTATGTATGTGTGTGTATAGGTGAATGGATCTGTGTTTATCAATGCAATCAATGGAGAGGGGGGCTGTGTGCAGGAGTGTACTTGTATATGTGTGCATATGTGGGTTTATGTATGTATGTGAGATAATTATCTGAATGTGTGTGTGGGTGGGTGTGTGGATGTTTTTTGTGGGTTAGGGTAGCTTCAATACCTTTACACACCCATAGTCAAACAAGCATAGCTGCATCATTGGGTCAAAGGAAGATAAGCCACCAGGGAACACATTAACTACATATTTTGGGAGAACACTAGCCACAAAGTATAACTTCCCATGTTGTAACAACACTTGCATGCACATATTAAGAATGAGGGAACACTAGACCCTAGCGATACTGTATATAGTATGCCTTTAAGATATGGAATTAAAAAACAAAATGTGGCATGGGGAACCACTAAATATCAGCTATACTGCAGAGTGCCTTAAGCACTTAAAGACCATTAAACTTGTTTCCCTTAGCACAATAAATCTTTGCACTAACCCACTGCGCTAACTGCAAAGCTAGTGCAGTAAGGACTTTTTAAATATATATTGAGGATCACAGTTATCACTTCATGCCTGCAACAGTTCAGACCATATGAAGGGGAGGGATAGGGAGTAATAGGCATACCTTTCAAGCTTGTAGCACAAGACAGGACTTAATGAAGGACAAATGGTACATTTACCTCCTAAAAACCTTAGATAATTGATAGTCTAACATTTTTTACACTATCATGGATTATTTAACAGATATGAAGTTTGAACATGTAATGTCAGGCTTTAATGACTTACTGAATTCATCCGTTGATGTATGAGGGCAGGAAAAAGGAAATATCAGAGATATTCTAATACCAGAAGAAAAGGTATGTGTGTGTGTGTGTGTGTGTGTGTGTGTGTGTGTGTGTGTGTGTGTGTGTGTGTGTGTGTGTGTGTGTGTGAATGAATGTGTGTTAGTTAGCAGTTAGCACAGTGGGTTAGTGCAATGTAAAAAATTCCACCTCTAGCTACAACCTACCTAAATTCCATAGGCACTCTCACCTCACCTACACCCTACCCTCAGATAAGAAAATGAGACCTCTAACCCTTCTCAAGAGTAAATTTATATCCAAACCTGATGATCCTACCTTACAAGACGGTGATGTTCACCCCAATCCTGGCCCCATGTACCCTTCTCCTCAAGCATCTAGACCAATCTCCAATAATACCCTCCTCATAGGGCATCTTAACATACGTAGTGTAAACAACAAAGTACCCTACCTACATGCCCTCCTAGACACTCACTGTTTTGACATTCTCTGTCTCTCTGAAACCTGGCTTAAGCCAGCCACTAAAGACACTGAGGTTATACCCCAAGGCTATAATATACTAAGGCTTGACCGTACTAAACGAAAGGGTGGTGGAGTAGCGATTCTGTTTAAGAATCATCTTAACATCTCCACCCTTTCAGCTTGTCCAACCCAGGATAGTAAAGTGGAAGCCATCATCCCTAAACTCCAACTAAATGCAAAGAAAGCCCTTTACATCAGCTGCATGTACATACCACCTGGTAACAATATACCTATCGTAGAAGACTTTCTTAGTTGGGTTTCCAACAACTACCCCCAAGAAACTATAATTCTTGGCGACTTTAATATAGACTGGAATACTATTAATGCTGAAAATCCCACCTCTCACAGTAACCTAAATGGTTTCACCCAAACCATTACCTCTACTACAAGGCTTAATAAATTAAGTAAGAAACAGACTATGCTAGACTGGATACTCATAAACAAAGTCAACATCACATATAAAGTAGGAACTATGCCTGATGATCTCAGTGATCATTGTTTAACCTATATTACAAGAGAGAAGACTGACAATCTACACCTCCCTAATATAAGAAAAATACGTTAGACCAAACATTTTAAAACTGACTTATTTCAAAACAAACTCAGAGCATGTAACTGGAACCCCTTAAAAACACTTCCACTTAACGAAGCAGTTTTATTCTTTAATTCTACTTTTCTTTCCATTCTGAATAAACATGCTCCTGAGCGTACCATTAGAATGAAATCAAATACAGCCCCATGGCTCTCAAATGAAACTAAAAAACTAATCCTCTCTAAAAATAAGGTATGGGCCAAATGGAGATGCCATAGAATCAGTTCTGATTTTCTTCATTTTCGCCAACTTAGAAACCTTACCAAAAAAGCTATAATCAATGACAAAAGAAAGTTCTACTGTGAACTTCAAGAAACCCACTTTAATAAACCCAAACAATTTTGGTCCTCAATCAATAGACTCCTTTCCCCAGGAACCGCCAAAACTCCCTCCCCAGTAAATGCTGACCCAGACACCCCTCACCAAACTGCAAATGCTTTTAACTCTTTCTTTACTGAAACTATTCAATCTCTTGCTAGACAACTGAACACCAATAACTTCTATCCTCCAAACAATCTAGTAGACTCCTCTTATAACTTCTCTCTACAACCAATCTCTACCTCTTTCATCTATAGACTTATTTTTAAACTGAAACCCTGTACCCCCTCTGCTGACAAGCTCCCTTCCCTTTTTCTGCAAAAGGCAGCCAAAGAAATTGCATACCCAATAGCTATACTCATAAATAGGACCATCCAAGAGGGAACCATCCCTCATATCTGGAAAGTCTCTCATATTATCCCACTACACAAAGGCGGTAACTCTATTGACTACTCCAACTTTAGACCAATTGCCCTTCTCTCACCTTTAGCAAAGATTGTGGAGAAATGTATTCATCAGCAACTTGTACAGTATCTCTCTTTACACAATATCATAACTAACTGTCAACATGGCTTTAGACCCCACCATAGCACCACCACTGCTCTCCTCTCCTTTGTAGATACCATTAACAACAATCGCAACAATAATCTTTTCTCTTCTGCTCTATTCATTGACCTCTCAAAAGCTTTTGACATGGTTAACCACTCTTCCTTAATTAACATCCTTGAATCCCTCTCATTTGATACTCTTACCGTCAAATGGTTTAGTTCATATCTCAGCAACAGACAACAAGCCGTTCTTTGGGACAACCACATCTCCTCCTTACTGCCCATTTCTATTGGAGTGCCTCAGGGCTCTATTCTTGGTCCACTTCTCTTCTCCCGCTACATCAATGATCTCCACTCTGTAATTCCTCAAGCCACCTGCATTCAATACGCGGACGACTCCACTATTATTTGTTCAGCATCCTCCTCTTCTGATCTAATCTCACTAACTCAAAATATCTTTAACACAGTAGAAACATGGTTTACTCGATGATACCTCCTCCTTAATGCTAAAAAAACAAACTTCTTCTCTTCACCCCCACTATTCGTACCCCCCCCCACTCAATTTCACCATCTTGTCAAACAACAACACTGTCATCTCTCCTGACTCTACAACTAAACTGCTAGGAATAACCATTGATAATCTCTCTTTTGATCAACACATCAACAACACCATCAAATCAGTAAATAGAAAGATAGGATCCTTATACCGTATTAAACCATTCCTCACCCCATCAACTAGAGCTACTATTGCCCACTCCCATCTTTTATCTACTCTCTTCTATGCCTCGCCTATCTTCACTAACCTCAAGAAAACTAACCTAAACAAACTAGCAACTTGCTATAATAACATTGCCCGCTTCGCCACTGGTAACCCTTTCAGAACCCATCACTGCCTTAACCTGAAACTTTTAGGCTGGCTAGAACTACAAAACTATATTATAATCTCACAACTTACTATTGCCCACAAAATTCTGTACCAACCTGATAACACCCCTATACTATCACAGCTTTTACTCCCTTATAACAATCTTACCTCCCTTCGTTCCTCTTGTAAATTCTTGACCAAACCTATAAAGGCTCACAACTTAGCTGGTGACTCTTGATTCACTAATACTGTAGGCCGTGTATGGAATTTGCTACCTAGGGATATAACTCTAACCACATCCCTACCCCTCTTCAAACAACAAATCAAACTGTACTTCCAGAATCACTGGCTCTGCTCATGTAATATACCAGACTGACCCCCCCCTCTTGACCTTTAACCCTACATTGTGCTTAATACTTAGCAATTACCTTTCTTTTCCCTTCCAGTCCTTCGATGCTCTGACCTACTTCTCTCACCTCTCCCATCTCCTCTTGTTTGTCCTTTTCTTTTCTTCTCTTACTTCTTAACTACTGTTTCCTCCATCTATTCTACCTAACACTACTCCTCCTACTTCTCTTCCCACTTGTACTTTTTTCTTATTATAGCAGAAGCTTTATGGTATAGCCTGTTTGTATTAAGTAAGATGCTTTGAAACTGATCTAACTCTAGTCATGACTACTATTGATTGTATGCCTTAATTTTGTTGATTTTATTCACCAATTTTTTATTATTATTACCAATTACCAAATTTTATTACCAATGTTCTTCTTTTCTTATTTTGTATTCTATGTGTTTATTAACAACATGTCTCTTTGTTATGTTTTATGTGGAGCTTTTCTCCCCGGGCCTCTACTGAAAATGGAAATATATCCAGCTAGACTAGCCCGGTCAACAAATGTAAAATAAAAATAAAAATAAATAATGTCTGTATTGTGTGTGTGAGAGAGGGAATGAGGGTGCCCATACTAACACAAAGCAGCTGCTGCCACTGTTAACTACCACAGGAAGTGATAATCTGCACTCATGGTAGGAATGTTGATTCATAGAAATTCAAATTAGCCAAGAATGAAGTCTTTTCTCATTGTGGCTAATGTGTCTCTGAATCAGAAATTTCTGCATCATAGATGCAGGCCTTTTTACCATATCCCTTAATGTAAGTGGTAGGGTTCTTTAATGCCTTACCATGTATATTAGTTTAAGGAATGTTGCTTGTATAAGTAGGCACATTTATCAATGCAGATAATTGCACTGAGTAAACAGAAAAACAGATGGCCTATCTGTGTACAGAATGGGCGATGAACCACCAGAAAGAAACTGGTAAGTGCATGTACGCATTTGTGTTTATATCCTTACTTTTTGGCATAGATGGTACCCCAACTGCTGTCTGTGAAGATAACTTGCATTGGTCAATACCTATGGTGTTGTGAGTGGGCATCTATGTGACTGGATATACTGGTGTTTTATAAAGGCTTGGGACAATATAAGAACATTACTTCTAGAAGCAAGTGTGCATGCTTCTCATTTGAGCAGGTTAGAGATTGCCTTTCCTACCAAAGATTGATATCAGAGTATAGGCAAAGAGAAAGGAATAGTGGTATCATAAGTGAAGGACCAACACTGGTAAAGTTTTTAGTAGACTCTAGACCTGAAGCTGCTGTTAAAAAGTATAATTAGTAGAGCATGGAAAATATTGCATGATAACTATGGGAATCAATCAGAGGAGGTTAGAAAAAAATTGGGAGGAGAGATTGGATAAGCAATTCACAAAGAAACTATGAGGCGATATATGTATGATTCTCAAATATTCAATAGTCTGGAAGATTTAGGATTTGTGCTTGGAAGTGTTGCCATAGTTTTGTTTATACCCCAAGCAGACTCCAAAGAAATTTTCCTCCGGTCACTGCACATACTGGAGGTGTGATGGGGGGAAGAGGTAATTGAGAACATATTCTTCGGAGTGCAATGAGTTAGCAGACAGTAAATATTCCCTGCAGACTACTCTGTCAGAAATGGTGGGTGAACAAATTGCTATAAGAAAATGATTCTTTGAGCTGTGATACATAATTGAAATTGCCTAGACATAGTAAAGCCTTGCTGAGTTTAATTCTGGTGGCTGCCAAAAAAGCTATTACTAGAAAATGGAAATCAAAGTCGAAACGAGGCATACTAGAAATACTGAATATACTAACAGCGATAAAAGAATTGGAAGTGGGATCATTAGAAATTGGTAGAAACAAATTACATAGAAAAAATGGGAGTTGTAGGAACAATACATGCAAAATAATGTTTTGGGGGAGGAATGAGGTTTAAGGGAAGGTAGGAATTGGATGAACTATGCAATGTTCAGTTGACTACTGTTGAAAAATATTACATGCGATATATAATGTTTGCAACTGAAAAAAATGTAAATATGCTTTGTTTTCATTTATATAAATGTATGATTGCCTATGTCATAAGTGGTAATTCAATAATGATTTTTCTTGTTTAAAAAAATAAAAGAATTATGTTTGCATAAGCAGTTGTATTCATTATAGCTGATGAATGTATTAAGTAAATGGGAAACCATATCACATCCTTGTGCATAGCATGTACTGAAGAGTACCATAAACACTTTGGTTATTGCATGTATATATTTAATGTTTATTTAACTACTATTTTTTGGTATGATTGGTGGAGGTGGAGTGACTGCTGTCTATGTAGGTAAGTAGCAACTTGTGAATATTAATGTTGATGTGAGTGGATAATTGTGTGCCTGGCTACACTGATGTAGTAAAGAGGCTTGTTGCAATGTATCAGCTCTGCAACAAAAAGCTATTCTGTCCTTTGCTCATTGTGATTAAGAATGCTGTTTGTATAAGCAGCTGTATTCATCAAGATAGATGAATGTACTACATGAAAAGAAAAAAAGCAAACTTGAATACATAATAGGCTGAAAAGCACCAACAGTACACAAAAAAATACATGCATACAATTATTTTTATAGAAGTGTTTTTTAGACATGGCTATTAGTACATCTGCTGTAGGTAACTGGTACCTGTTAGTAGGAACGGTTGTATTAGTGAACCTGTGTGTGACTGCTAATTTGATGTTGTATAGAGATCTGTCACAGTATCACAACAGCTTTATTAAATGAGAGCCTGGGTGTTTCTCCTTTCTGATTATGAAGACTGCTTGTATAAGGAGATTTATTCAACAAAGCAGATGAATGGAGGAAACAAACATAAAACCAAAACCTTGTCTACAGAATGGGCTTAGGAGCAACAGCAGCACAGTTATAAGTACATGTGAGAATTTATATTTATATAATATTATTTACTGGCATGGATGGTAGTGTGACAGCTATCTTTGTAATTTACTGGTGCTTATCAATGCAAAAAGTGATGTAAGTGGACCTCTATGTGACTGGATACCTTCATGTGGTCATGAGGATAGTCACAATGTAACAACATTGCTACTACAAGCCAGTCTGTGTATTGGTCATGTGTGGATGACAAAGTTGCATGCAGAGCTGTAGCTGGCTCAGTTTTTGCTCAGTGCTGCTCCCCAGTCTGCCTCCCCTGACTGTTAAGTTGTTAAAAAGGATACATTTTCTGATCTAGCATTTCTTCATTCATAAGGAGTAGTTCCAGGTCCTAATGCCCTGCCAGTCTACTTCCTGCCCTTGCATTTATGTGAGGAATCTAAGATTAATAATAAGGATCTACTGACCATGCCCCCTGATTTCTTGTAAAGGGGGTGGTCTCCCCTTTGCCCCACCCTACCTATACTTCTGGTTGCTTGCATAAGCAGTTCCATTCATCAAAGTAGCTGAAAGTGTTATGTAAACAGAAATACACATGCAGACTTGAGTGAAGAATGGTAAGAAAAACAGCAGTAACACAGAGGTACGTGCACGCGTGCAGCTGGTTTATATAACCACTGCTTTTAGTCATGGCAAGTGCAATGACTGCTGTTGTTGTACATAACTGGGCCTTGCTGATACAGCAGTAACACAGAGGTACGTGCACGCGTGCAGCTGGTTTATATAACCACTGCTTTTAGTCATGGCAAGTGCAATGACTGCTGTTGTACATAACTGGGCCTTGCTGATACAGCAGTAACACAGAGGTACGTGCACGCATGCAGCTGGTTTATATAACCACTGCTTTTAGTCATGGCAAGTGCAATGACTGCTGTTGTTGTATATAACTGGGCCTTGCTGATACAGCAGTAACACAGAGGTACGTGCACGCATGCAGCTGGTTTATATAACCACTGCTTTTAGTCATGGCAAGTGCAATGACTGCTGTTGTTGTACATAACTGGGCCTTGCTGATACAGCAGTAACACAGAGGTACGTGCACACATGCAGCTGGTTTATATAACCACTGCTTTTAGTCATGGCAAGTGCAATGACTGCTGTTGTTGTACATAACTGGGCCTTGCTGATACAGCAGTAACACAGAGGTACGTGCACGCGTGCAGCTGGTTTATATAACCACTGCTTTTAGTCATGGCAAGTGCAATGACTGCTGTTGTTGTACATAACTGGGCCTTGCTGATACAGCAGTAACACAGAGGTACGTGCATGCGTGCAGCTGGTTTATATAACCACTGCTTTTAGTCATGGCAAGTGCAATGACTGCTGTTGTTGTACATAACTGGGCCTTGCTGATACAGCAGTAACACAGAGGTACGTGCACGTGTGCAGCTGATTTATATAACCACTGCTTTTAGTTATGGCAAGTGCAATGACTGCTGTTGTTGTACATAACTGGGCCTTGCTGATACAGCAGTAACACAGAGGTATGTGCACGCGTGCAACTGGTTTATATAACCACTGCTTTTAGTTATGGCAAGTGCAATGACTGCTGTTGTTGTACATAACTTGGCCTTGCTGATACAGCAGTAACACAGAGGTACATGCACGCATGCAGCTGGTTTATATAACCACTGCTTTTAGTCATGGCAAGTGCAATGACTGCTGTTCTTGTACATAACTGGGCCTTGCTGATACAGCAGTAACACAGAGGTACGTGCACGCGTGCAGCTGGTTTATATAACCACTGCTTTTAGTCATGGCAAGTGGAATGACTGCTGTTGTTGTACATAACTGTGCCTTGCTGATACAGCAGTAACACAGAGGTACGTGCATGCGTGCAGCTGGTTTATATAACCACTGCTTTTAGTCATGGCAAGTGCAATGACTGCTGTTGTTGTACATAACAGGGCCTTGCTGATACAGCAGTAACACAGAGGTACGTGCACGCGTGCAGCTGGTTTATATAACCACTGCTTTTAGTCATGGCAAGTGCAATGACTGCTGTTGTTGTAGATAACTGGGCCTTGCTGATACAGCAGTAACACAGAGGTACGTGCACGCGTGCAGCTGGTTTATATAACCACTGCTTTTAGTCATGGCAGGTGCAATGACTGCTGTTATTGTAGATAACTGGGCCTTGCTGATACAGCAGTAACACAGAGGTACGTGCACACGTGCAGCTGGTTTATATAACCACTGCTTTTAGTCATGGCAAGTGCAATGACTGCTGTTCTTGTACATAACTGGGCCTTGCTGATACAGCAGTAACACAGAGGTACGTGCACGCGTGCAGCTGGTTTATATAACCACTGCTTTTAGTCATGGCAAGTGCAATGACTGCTGTTGTTGTACATAACTGGGCCTTGCTGATACAGCAGTAACACAGAGGTATGTGCACGCGTGCAGCTGGTTTATATAACCACTGCTTTTAGTCGTGGCAAGTGCAATGACTGCTGTTGTTGTACATAACTGGGCCTTGCTGATACAGCAGTAACACAGAGGTACGTGCACGCGTGCAGCTGGTTTATATAACCACTGCTTTTAGTCATGGCAAGTGCAATGACTGCTGTTGTTGTACATAACTGGGCCTTACTGATACAGCAGTAACACAGAGGTACGTGCACGCGTGCAGCTGGTTTATATAACCACTGCTTTTAGTCATGGCAAGTGCAATGACTGCTGTTGTTGTACATAACTTGGCCTTGCTGATACAGCAGTAACACAGAGGTACATGCACGCGTGCAGCTGGTTTATATAACTACTGCTTTTAGTCATGGCAAGTGCAATGACTGCTGTTGTTGTACATAACTGGGCCTTGCTGATACAGCAGTAAGACAGAGGTACGTGCACACGTGCAGCTGGTTTATATAACCACTGCTTTTAGTCATGGCAAGTGCAATGACTGCTGTTGTTGTACATAACTGGGCCTTGCTGATATAAAGTATGATATACGTGCACCTCTGTGTGAGCGGTTACCTTGTTGCAGTACAGATAATTCTCATTAGGTTACAACAGTGATACTAAAAGCCAGTCTATGAGTTTCTAATTTTTGGTTAAGAAAGTTGCTTGCATAACCAGATGCATTCCGCACTGAGATGATTGTATAAAGTGAACAGAAACATACCTCTCAACTGTCCCTGATTTTGACTCAAATTTTAGCTCTGTCCCTCTTTATCCTCCTAAAACTAGTGACTTGTGGAGGAAAGGTGGTGAATTACACTTGATGAATATGACAATAATTAAGAGTTATAGACTTCTTTTACTTCCGAAAATGTGTATTACTTCATATGCTCTGATTCTGTCAATGTTTCAAGTTAATAACACTAATATTTTAAAAGTGTCCTTGATTGTCCCTGATTTTTTCGTGACTTGTCCCTGATTCTGTTGAAATTTGTCCCCGATTGGTTGAGAGGTCTGAACAGAAAACCAGATGATGTACTTATATGATAGGCTGAGAAGTACAAGTAACACTAAGGACATGTAAGCATTTCTGTTCGTATAGCTACTATTTTCATACTTATTAAGGTTTGGCTGCTGTGACTGTAAATAACTGGTTCTTGTTAATATGAATAATGTTCTTTGTGGACCTCTGTGTGACTAGCTATCTTGACTTGGTGCAGAAGCTTGATACAACATAACATTGATACTAAAAGCCAGTCTGTGTGTTTCACTGTTGTGATTTATGAAGATTGCTTATGCTAGCAGTTGTATTTGTCTAAGTAGGTGAATGTACTAAATGAACAGAAAACTGGACAGCATACCAGTATACAAAATACACATTGAAATACATGTGCATATTACGTTTAAAGAACAACGCCTTGGTATGGTTGGGATGCTAGTGCTGTCTATCCAGATAACTGGTACTTGTCAGTATGAATGGAGAGAGTGAACGTCTGTGTGATTGGCTACTGTGCTGTATTATTGAAGGTTTTTGCAATGTCACAACCTTGTTACTAAAAGGCAGTTTGCAAGTTTCTCATTTGTGATTAAAAAATGTTCCTTGCATAAGCACGGGGGTTCACTAAAGCGTATTACTCTAAGTAAACAGAAGACAATATGGCATACTTGGATACAAAATGGGATGAGAAGCAACCAACAGCACTCTGTAAGCATGTGTGTATATATAATTATTAATGTGAAATTGTTAAATCTCACCATTTATTCTCACTGATGGTTTGGGAGCCAATCCTCAGCTCTGACACAGCCTATAGCAAAGCTCAAGGTTTGCCAGTAGCTCGAGAGCAAACCCCTTATCCCATGATGCACTGCTGGAATTACATCAGATCTAGTTTGCCATGGCACAGAACTCAGTGTTCCAGATAGCTCGGACCATTATTAATCAATAGATTCATCTATTTGCAAGTTTAAAAACTTTTATTCTTGACTTCTTGATAGGTTAGTATATATATATATATATATATATATATATATATATATATATATATAAAATCAATCTTTAGAGTTTTAGACTTAGACTTAGTTTTAGATTAGTGCCCTGTGTTGGCTTCTGTTTTTCTATAGTGTTGGGCCTAAGAATTGGCCTTGTATTTAACCTCATTCTTAGGTGAACTTTGGTAGATAATTTCTAAGTGTGTTGTTTCAATTCTTGTTTCAATTCTTTAAAATTGTTTAATCTGTTAATAGAGATGTCTGATGAGAAAGAGAAGCCTCATCCAAAATCTGGCTTCAAAAAATGTCCGGACTGTGGACAAAAATGTCAGTCACTGACGGGCATGTTCAATGTGTTTATTGTCTGGGGACTAAACACCTTCAAGACTCTTGCAGTATATGTCACTCCTTCTCCTCCAGGGTACTTTTGGAGATAAGGAGGAAATTAGTAGATAGAGGTTTACTTCAGCACCCTTTCTCCGAAGTGCTGGGTGACCAGGATGGTACTAGTAGATCCTCAAAGTCTTCCAAATTCTCAGATGACTCGAAAGCATCCAAAAAGACTAATAAAATGGAGGGTGTAGGGTCATCGGTTCCACTGTCCTCAGAACCGAGGGTCTCTTCTGTCCATAGCCAGCTCACAACTTTGGAGCCGATCTCTGAGATTCCCTCATCTCTTCTGCTCCAATCAGCACCTTCGGTGCACTCCTCAAAGTCTTCTGTCAGCCTCTCAGATATGGATATGGACCGGCTAGTGCAGAAGCTTCTACAGGCACCAGGCCTTGCTAAATTGTTGTCAGCTCCGATGCCTTCATCGGAGCCGAAGACCATTTACCCAGACTTGACTACTCCTCCTCCAGGCTGTACTGGACTTTTGGAGCCAAAGAAGCCTGATCTGATAGTTGTTGAGCCTGTGGAGCTGAGACCTGCACCGGTGTTATCGGTTCCATCTACTCGGATGTCCTCAGCATCAACCGGGGACTCTAGGAGCTGACACTCTCCTGTCAAGTCCGGGGAGGATAGTCGTACTGATTTGTCGGTGCCGACTCTTCCTCTCGGGGCTTTGGCTCGGTTGAGCTCAGCTCCTACCTCGGGCTCAGAGTCCATGGCCTTGGTGCGGGAGGATCGGACGGTCCCTTCAGATCCGTCTACCCCTTCTCATCAGAGCCATGGTGTGTTCAATGCCATGAGGAGAGTCCTGTCCCCAAAGACATCATCAGCATCAGGTCTGGCTTCCTCCTCTCCTCAAGCGCCTGTGTCTTCTTCTTCTACCGGTCCACCCAAGTGTAGAGACCCTGAGCCTCAAGTAGCCCCACAGGGCACCCCCTGCTCTTCTGAGACCTCCCCAGATACCCCCACTGAGGAGGTACCCAGAAAGAGACTGTGCAAGAGGAGGCACTTGGACTCCCCACAGGAGTCTTTGACATCTGACACTGACTTGGATGAGTCATAAGGGTCCCCTCAATCCCCCTCTGAGGATATCTCCTTTGCGGAGATATTAGAGATCCTTAATCAGAGGGGTGGTTGGCAATCCAAAAGCCCTACTGAGGATGAGTCAGTGCTCTTGAAGGCTTTTGGGTCTCAACCTTCCACTTCTTGGGTGTCTCTGCCTTATGTTGAGCTCATGGAGCTGATCTCTTGTAAGGCGTGGGAGTCTCCGGAGGCCATGGAACCTGTCCCTCGGAAGCCAAATAAGTTCATTCCTGCCCCAGTGGGCAAAGCCTTTTTTGACTAAGGGAGTGCCTGTTGATGCCATGGTGGTGGCTGCAGCCACCAAGGAAATGTCTGAGATGTCCTCATCTATCCATCCTCCTAACAGAGATTCTAGGATCATGGCTAGATATGGGAAATGCATGTTTAGTTCAGCGACCTTTTCCCTTCAATCACTGAACTATTTAACCCATTTTACAAGACTACATAGAGATCTCCTGAAAGAGCTAGAAGATACTCTCCAAGGTACGGTATTTGCAGGGGTTGCTGACAAAGTTAACACACAGCTCGCTACCCTAAACTCGATTGTGAACTTGTCCATGCGCCCCATATCTTATGCAGCTGATGGTTTGAGTAGAGCTGCTAGTTCAGGCATTGCTCTGCATAGAGAAGCCTGGATGTGTCTTTGTTCCTTTGTGGAGCCTTTCAAGTCTTCCTTTATCAGCACCCCATTTGATGGCCATTCCCTGTTTGGGCCCAAGGTAAAAGAAACTCTAACCAGGTGTGAGCAGGAAGGCAAGACTCTATCTGCCATTGGAGTCCATTTTTCTACCCCTACTTGGCCCTATCCCAAGGGTCCTAAGGGCAGAAAAACATGGTTCTGAAAAGCACAGGGAGCCTTTCAGGACACACGTGGAGAAACCCCCTCTAGAGGCAGAAGAGGGGGTTATAATGGAAGACGCTGCCCGTGCGGCATGGGGGGGGGGTCCACAACAGCAGGGTGACAGAGGCCAGTTCTGTGGTCAGCCCTACCAGCAGTCCTGACAGGAGACCAGGCTGTTCAGCTCTGGAAGCAGTTGGGGGTCGCTTATCTTTGTACCTAGCAGCCTGGCTAAGTATAACGTCCGATAGCTGGGTACAAAGTATCATTTCCAGAGGGTATTTCATACCATTCTCTTCCTCTCCCACTCCTGTAAACAGAATCCCGGACATTCCACTCAGTCTCAGGGAACAAGCAAACATAGAGGTCCACAAGTTGCTAGAAAAAAGAGTCATCCAGCCAGTCCCAGCAGACCAAGTTAGATTCAGAACTTACTCAAGATTATTTTTGGTTCCAAAGAAAACAGGGGACTGGAGACCTATCTTGGACCACAGCAGACTCAACCAATTTGTAAAAAAAGAGAAGTTCCGAATGGTCATGCTTCAGGCCATTCTTCCCTTTCTAGGGAAGGGCGATTGGATGTGCTCCATTGATCTCAAGGACGCATACTGCCACATAAAGATGGACAGATGCTCCAAGAGATCACCTGCATTTCTGGCTGGGAGCCAATCACTACCAGTTTCGAGCCCTGCCCTTTGGTCTCACTACAGCCCCCAGAGTGTTCACCAAATGCATGGCAGTGGTCACTGCTCACCTAAGGCATCTAGGATTCCAGGTGTTTCCATATCTAGATGATTGGCTCCTCACCGCTACCACCAGGCATCAATTGATTCAGCAAGACAATCTACTCTGACACTCTGCCACCACTTAGGTATTACAGTCAACTTCGAAAAGTCTGCCTTGTCGCCATCGCAGCATACCTTATATCTTTATAGGAGCAGAGTTAGGTACCTCAACCACCACTCTACGTCTTCCAGTCGAAAGGGTCTCACTTCTTCGTCAACACATCAACTCATTGGTGTCAAAGAACAGAGCTATAGCCGCAGAGGTCTTGAAGGTACTAGGTTTAATGGCGGCAGCAATTCTAGCCATTCCATTCACAAGGGTGCATATGCGAATTCTTCAATGGCTCCTGTTCACTCAATGGTCTTACCAGAAGTTACCAATGAACCATATGATTCTCATCACAAATTCTTGCAAGAGAGCCCTTCGGTGGTGTTTGACGTCTCTTCATGTCACAATAGGAAGGCCCTTTGTGCCCCCCCCCCCAGTAGCCACTGTGACCACGGACGCTTCCCTGATAGGGTGGGGGGGTCATTTTCAGGGAAAGACTGCCCAAGGCACATGGACGGATCAAGAGTCACATCTGCATATCAATGTTCTGGAGTTGAGAGAAGTACTTCTGGTGTTGCAGTACTTCCAGGACTCTCTTCCTCTAGGGACAATTGCAATTCAGACAGACAACATGTTAGTGGTCTGGTACTTGAACAAACAGGGCAGAACCAAGTCTTGCTCCCTTTGTCGAGAAGCCCTCAGGGTATGGCAATGGGTTGTGTCATTCCAGCATTTTCTGTTAGCAATGCACATCCCGTTGAAATCCAGTGTGATAGTGGACAAGCTGAGCAGGGCAATCCTGTTGCCTCACGAGTCGTCTCTCAACGAACACGTTGTGGACTTGGTTTTCTGCAAATGGGGCCAGCCTTGCTGGGCTCTTTGCCAGTCACATCAATACCAAATGCAGAAGCTACCTTGCCTTAATATCACCTCCGGGACATCCCCCGAGAGACGCACTCATACATGATTGGCCTCCGGGTCTCCTATATGCATTCCTACCTATTCCATTGATACCCAGGTTTTTACAGAAAGCAAAATCACTGGGAAGGACTGTTATCCTCATAGCCCCCCATTGGCCTCAACAGATTTGGTTCCCTTTCCTTCACCATCATCTGCTGGAGGATCCATGGATCCTGGACCCAGTTCCAGACCTCCTGACACACCCGTCAGGGGACCTCTATCCTTCACTGCAGTCTAAAGCTGACTGCTTGGCTGATCCACTTCCCCAAATGGCCAGGCTTCATTCACTCTCAGATGACACAAGACAAATTCTATTGTCTTCTCATAAGCCATCCACCAGAAAACTGTATCGCAGTAAGTGGAAAAGGTTCTCAGTTTGGGTAAGTATACAAAAAATTGACCCTTTCCAAGCTCCTCTTTCATCCATTTTAGAGTTTTTGACAATGATTTTTAAGGAAGGCGCAGCAGCTCCCACAGTTCGGGTTCAGTTAGCCGCCATATCAAATTTCCACCTTGGATTCGATGGGTTAAATGTTATGGCCCATAAGTTATCTAAGGTTTTTCTTAAAGGTGTTTTTCACATAAGACCTGTCAAAATCCCTTATTCTCCCTGGAATTTGAACTTTATGCTGTCTCAAATAATTCTTCCCCCCTTCAAACCAGCATCATCTTTTGATCTCAAATTTTTTGTCCTGGAAAACTATTTTTCTAGTGGCCATTACTTCTGCCCGCAGAGTGTCAGAACTTCAAGTTCCATGCTGATAGAGCATCTCTCAGAACAAGCCCCTCCTTTTTGCCTAAAGTCTGTTCTGAGTCCAATATCAATCAAGTCAGTGAGTTGCCAGTCTTTTTTCCCAACCATTCCAACAAATTGGAATACATGCTGCACAAACTTGACGTACATAGACAGCTCAGATTTTATCTTGATAGAACTAAGGATATTAGAAAATCAGATCAATTCTTCGTATCCTTTTCGGAGGCCAGAAAAGGTAGACCAGTGGCTAAAACAACCCTTTCAAAATGGTTATCGGATTGTATCTCATTTGTTCATGCAAATGCTAATATACCTTTGTTACACAAAGCAAAGGCTCATTCAACCAGAGCCGTTTCTACATCTTCTGCTTTTCAAGCTAAATTTCCCCTTGACAACATTTATGCTGTAGCCACTTGATCTAAGCCTCATACCTTTATCACTCATTACAAAGTAGTTAAGGCTTCCAGGGGCAGGTCTTCTTTTGGTTCCACGGTCCTGAAAAAATTACTCCCATGAGCCACCCAGGACTGCGGGTGCTAGGGATGCTACCCATCAGTGAGAATAAATGGTGAGATTTAACAACTTCACATAAAGAAGTTATGTACTCACCATAACATTCCATATGAGTTGTTTATCTCGCCTTTATTCTCACGTCCCTCCCTTCATCCCCCTCCTGGCTGACAGTTGACCTAGAGGCTAGTATCATCCTGGTTGTTCAATACTTCTTCTTCCTTCTTGGGGAGTGCTCCCCTTACAGGGGTATATATACACGCAACAAACAAGATCTGAGGTAATTCCAGCAGTGCATCATGTGATAAGGGGCTTGGTCTCGAGCTAGTGGCAAACCTCAAGCTTTTCTATAGGCCGTGTCGGAGCCGAGGATCGGCTCCGAACCCATCAGTGAGAATAAAGGCAAGATAAACAACTCACATGGAACGTTATGGTGAGTACATAACTTCTTTTTATTTTGTACTGTGGGTATACCACATACAGTATATATATATATATATATATATATATATATATATATATATATATATATATATATATATGTAGGTAGATAGATATAGATATCTGTAGATAGATAGATATAGATATATATAACTAGTATGTCTCAAAATGAATTGGTGTGAGAGGCTACCTTGACATAGTACAGAGGCCAGTCACAGTATAACAACTGTGATACTAAAACACAGTCCATGTGTTTCTGATTTGTGATTAAGAATTGTGCTTGTATAAGCACTAGTATTTATAAATGTTGGTAAATGCCCGAAGTAAACAGACAATCGGATGTCATACTTGTGCAGAGAATGGGCTGCATATCACCAGCAACACATTTAATAAGTGCATGTACATATTTATGTTTGTATAAGTACTATTTTTATGTATGCCTAGTGGGGTGACTGGAGGTAAGTGGTACATATCACTGTAGATATAGTAAAGCTCTTTATGAATGGCACCCTTGATGGAGTACAGAAGCTTCTTGCAATGTAATAACACTGGCATTAAACACCAGTCTGTGTGCTTCTCATTTGTGTTAAGATAGTTGTTTGTATGAGCAGTTCATTAATCAAAGTAGATGAATGTGCTAATGAAACAGAAATCAAGATGGCATACTTGTGGACAGAGATGGCTGAGGAGCACAAGCAATGCCCTGGTAAATGCATGTCAGTACTTATCTTTATTTAGTAACTCATTAACATTTTGTTGACTGGGGAACTAGTGCTGAGCTACACCTATTTTCAGAATTGACCGGAAAGAAATACCAACTCACCCTCATACATCCATCACTGTTAAGTTCTAGTACATTTACATTCGGTCACACTCCCATCACTGTTAAGTTCTTGCACATTTACATTCGGTCACACTCCCTAATCTACTTAACTCTAAAACTCCCTAATCTACATAACTCTATCACCTAAAACAAGATTATAAAATACTACATGTTCCAACAAATGTCCATCATTATCCTCATTCATGTCATGGTACTCACCTTCCTGAGCACTTAGATCGTCTGACAAACTTCTCTCTCTAGCATCAGCTCTCCAATAACTCATATGGGGGCACCATCTTCTCATATCATGTAGTCTTACTCTGGAACTCTCTTTCATTGGGTCTGCAGGAAACTATAAACTTTTGTCAGTTGAAGTCATAACTAAAACATCACCTTCTTAGCAAGTGTATTTGTTTCTGTGGATCTCCACCTTGGTAATCTCTCAACTCATTTCTAAAACTCTTCACCTCATCTTTTCTCTACTTCACCTAAAGTCATAAACAAATAATCCCACAATTTCCATAAGTATTCATTTGCAAGCATCGTCTTAGTTCTGTTTTATCCTCCATTTCAAACCACCTCTCTACTCAGCTCTTTCTTATTCTTTTCACCTGAATCTTTCCAACAGCTCCTCTTTACTCCTTTGTCTCCTACATCCACTAGCACCTTCTCACTCTTCCTAAATCTACCCACCAGAAATAGTAACTAACACGATGTTTTTTTTGTTTCATTTACTAGCACATGCACAATTAAAGGATATATATGCATACATGTCACTTAATTCTTTCCAACATTTTTTAAATTCTTTCATGCATTACTTTTATTTTAATCTATGATTATTTTCTTTTATGTATAATTGTATTCAATATTATTGTTAATCTGTTACTTGTATTCCTTGTTACAGCTTTTCTCCCAGGCCTCCACTGAAAAGGGGTTTTGCCCAATCAGACTTCCCTGGTATACAAAGGCAAATAATTAAATAAAAAATGGAGTAAATACTAATGTAGAATGGCCTAAGGAGCACCTGCAAAATACTGGTAAGTGTGTGTCAATATTTATATTAATATAACTATTTTGAGAAGGCTGGATGGTGTTATGACTGCTGTCTATGTAGATAACTAGCATTGTCATTAAGAACATTGGTGTAAGTGGGCCATTGTGTACTGGGCTAACTCAAAGTGCTAAAGAGACTTTTTGCTTTGCCACAACATTGCTACTAAATGCCAGTCTGTTGGTTTCTCATTTGTGGTTAAGAAGATTTCTTGTATAAGCAATTGTTTTCATCAAAATACATGAATGTACTAAGTAAACAGAAAACTAGATGGCGGCATACTCCTGCACAGAATGTGCAGACGAGCAGCAATACACACGAGTAAGTGCGTGTTTTGTATTTATCTTTGTACAACTGCTGTTTTATTAGGGTGATAGTGCAACTGCTGAATAGGTTAGATAAATGTTACTGTTCAGTCAGAATCGTGATGTAAGTAGATCTCTTTGTGATTTGGTAACTTCATGTTGTTCAACAGCTTTTCGCACTATAGCAACAATACACTTTAAACAAAAGTCTGCGAGTTTCTCATCTGTAAGTAAGACAGTTGCTTGTATAAGCAGTTCTACTCACAAAAAGTAGAAGACTGGACTAAGTTAACAGAAAACCAGGTGGCATACCTGTGTATAGAATGATCTGAGTAGCATCAGTAACACACACTGTTAAATGCATTTATGTTTATCTAACTACTATTTTGTAGTATAGATGGTGATGTGATGGGTATCTATGTGCTCCTCTGTGTGATTAGCTACCTTGATGTAGTACAGAGACTTGTCACAATGTAAAAAAAAATATTAAAAATCAGTCTGTGTGTTTTTCATTTATGATTAAGAATGTTGCTTGTATGAGCATTTGCAGTCATCAAAGATGATGAATGGACAAGTTAACTGGAAAAAGCAGGTAGCATACTTGTGTGCAGAATGGGCTGAACAACATTAGCAACACAATGGTAAGTGTGTGTGTTATTTTTATTTCCTAGTTGTGGTAAGGAAGAATGTGCAGCTGCTGTCTATGGTGATGTCTTGTCCTTTTTGATATAAACAGTACTGTCAGTGGACCTGTCTTTGACAGCCTAACTTGAGATGGTCTGTAGTTTAACAAACAATAAGGCAATCAGAAAGTTTATTTGTGTCTTTCGGCTTTTCCCGGTTAGGGGTCGCCACAGTGGAATTCCGGTCCGCTAATGATTGGCAGTAGAGTTTTACGTGCTGGCTTGCCAGGCCTAATGCACAACCTTCAACGAAGGAACACCCATTCACGCATGTCGCCACACAGAAGATGCTCTAACTGAGAATCGAATGAGCAACGTCTAACTGTGAGGCGACAACGCTACCGCAGCACCACCACCGCAGTCTAATAAGGCAATCAGAAAGTAATATAAATAAAATCAAAACACTGAGAAGGAGCAATTAATGGCATTTTAATGAGTACTTTCATGTAAAACAATACAGACTTCAACAGTTGAATCACACCAATGAATCAGAGATTAAACTAAATCACAAGCAAAAACATGGTACAAACTAGCGAATTAAATAGCATAAAAAACTAAAAAGAAAGTATTAAATATGCTACAAATGCTGCAAAATCATTATTGAAAATAATGAAAAATTCACTCCTTGACAATTATGTGAGGATATATACAGTATATATATATATATATATACATATCAATTGGTAATAAATATTAAATCTGTTTTAAATGCCCTTATATCAGAAAAAAAAACAGAAACTGACTACATTAAAGGTCTGAATTTTAGGACACTAATAATAGTAATAGTCTCAGTAAGACCAAATAAACTATCAGCCTGTAACCTCTACCACCACTGTAATTTTTTTCTCCTGCAAACTGCTAAAATAATCTCCTCGACTGTCCAGTAACACCTTCAACAAGATTCAGTAACCTCCGTGTAGGGTTCATCTAGAGTCTACACAAAATGTTATCATGTACACAAAGTAGTGCCTGTGGTGGTGCGCAATGAATATTAATGAAGCTCTGAATGTTTAAAATAAGGTTTTGTGGCACTCACCAGTGCGTCTGGCTAGAAAACCTCTTTGTGAATGCGGATAGCACTTCCGTGTATGTTTGCTGTCTGCTAAAGGCTGATTGCACAGCAATTTCTTTTCCCTTGTTCAATATATATATATATATATATATATATATATATATATATATACTACTATTGTATCTGTAATTGTGTAATCTTCCCTCTCTTTTTTTATTTTATTTTTTTTTCTTCCCAACTTTGGCTGAGGTGCCGCTTGCTGCAAACAGCTTTGTCTATGTTTACCTTGTTTGTGTAACTGGACCACCCACGTATCAGACCAACCATGTATTAGACATGACCTAGATATCCAAAAATAGAAACTGGATGCATTCAATTAATACTGCTGGACATCGCTGGGCATCGTGCAAACCAGGTAAGTGAGGCTGCCCTGCTCTAATAACATCAAGTTAACAATGAATATTAATATAGGGGGTCTCATGTAATTAATCCTGTGGAAACAGGTGTTAAGTCTAGGACTGGAGTGGAGATGCTCCTGGGTTCTAGTACAAGGTATTCAAACTTTTCTTATACTGTTGTGACATTGCAGGCTGTACAAATAAAGTGCTACATAGACAAGTGTTATCTCAACCTTCTTGTGGCAAGAGCTGTAAGTTTAGGACTACTGTATACATCGCCCTAGGTTCGACTAGCATCTATTCCATACACATTTTACTCTTGTTCCACTTCACATTATATTTACTCTCAGTTATAATATCTGACATAATTTTGCTGATGTGAACATGTATATGTGTAAATGCTGAGACACTAATATTGTGTCAGTTATTCACCTATTTACATGAGTATTGTGCATATATTATGAAAAGTATGACTGCGGGTATAATCTGTACAATGTGCATGAAAATATAGTTCTGCTCTCCCAGTTGAATAACAGAGTTGCACAAGTGGCTGTATATGAAATAACCTTGGAACAGTATTGCTTGAGAGTGTCCACTGTCTAATTTTTGATACATTTGAAAAAGCTGCACTCTGCTTACCATCGTGCAAACAAACCCACTTGGCCTAATGTGTTTGTGCGATGGTAAGTGGAGTGCATCTTTTTCAAATGTATCAAAATGCAGACAGTGCATACTCTCATTAAGTGCAATACATGCAATTGGCAGAAAAACATAATATTTAAAGTGGAATTGGCAGGAAATGCATGTTAGAAATTGAACATGATCTTTTGTAGACATACCTGGTGTCATTGGAGAGGGTGTGCACTTTCTAGTGCAGTGCTAGGGTATTCAGGAGTCCAAGGTCTTTGTTGGGCTCCTAGTTAAGAAGCATGGCCCTCGCCTGTTCCAAGCTCTCAGTTTAAGTCTGAAGCATGGACTAGTGTGGCTAAGGCTTTGTCCAGTGCAACAGGTATCCCACACACTGGAGTACACTGTCATCATCACTATGATGATCTCCGAAGGAGGAAATGGGATACCCTTGATCCTTGGATCAGAGGGTGGCCGAATGGTTAAGGTGTTTGCCTTACAAACACAAGGTGCAGGGTTTGAATCTCACAAGGGATAATTGGCTAGGCTTACAATGGCTCGCAAGTGCAGTTAGCTTAGTACTAACCTATGAACCTATGTCAAGCAGGAATTACCTCATAGATGTGTAAGTATAAATTGCATTGACTAATTGTTAATATTAATACTGAATATTATCAGGACTGGTATTCATAATGGCATTATTTTTTTTTCTTTTTCCACAGCTGCAGAAGAGATGGCCTCAAATGTGAGGTCCCACACATCACAACTGACAAGAATGAGAGAAGCATGTGGTATATAAGCATAATTATATAAAGTACTGTTATTGTAGCCTTAACAATTAAAGATGGATTAGTTGTTATATCATAAAGTTGTATAAAATTGGAGCATGCATATCTCAACTGTAAAAGCAAGTATGCATGTATTCGTCTGTAGCATAGCTCTCAACTGTCCATGTGTTTGCTGAATATCCAGATTTTTGACTCACTGTTTTGGTCTGTTCCTCATAAGATTTTTGGTTTTCTGGCAAATAATTGAGATTGAAGTCACTAAATATTGAGTGACAAAATGTCTGTTAACACAAATTCTATTCAACTTTCCATGTTTGTAAGAGCAATATTTAAAATATGTCCCTATTTTTGAGTCACTGTACCCCCATTATTTTATGATCTGTCCAGATATCTTGCTCTAAGAGGTTGACAGGTATGGTCTGTAGCACAAAGCAACAGTTTCACATTCTCAGATAACAGTGAGCATGAATCTATAAAGTGTAAAAGGAAAGAGCACATGCATTATGCTATGGTCCAAAAGAAAAGTACACTATTCCAGTCTTCACTGTTTGTGGGTGCAAATACCACACTTCCCAAATATAAAACTTACTTGTTTACAATACTGGTTTAGATTTTCATCATTAACTATACACTACTAATACATTTTCTTCATTAAAGCATTTTATGTTCAGACTTCTATAACTGTGACTTGAATGGCCTGCTGTCAAGTGTAATCAGTGTACATGGGACATACATATATGTAATATATGCAGCCATGAATGATTGCTGGATGCAGTCTGATCTGTGCTATAGTGTGTATGGGTTAGGAACAGGTTATTATTCAAAGTAATAAAGAAATGTCTTAGTAGTTGGTAATGTTAAAAGGAAAAAAATGTAACAGAGCAGATAAATTAACCCCCGGATTCACTAATCCTCCATGCAGGACTACTCTAGTCCTGCACGGAAGCACCAGTCTAAGAGGAGGACGGCAGCATGCCATGCATATTAAGGAAGGCGCGCTGCCTGAACACCTAATGCTACATGGAGCGTGGATGAGTGCAGGGGGCATGGCTGAGAGCAGAGCTCTCAGAATAAACATGCCCCTGCAAAGTAGAACAGCAGAATGTGTACATAAAAGAGTGAGACCACACATAAGTGTCCGCATATCCCCACCAACAGTGCCCATGTGTTCAACAGCAACAGTACACTGAAAAAAAAAGGAAGAAACCCTTGTAGTAATGTATTTAAAACTCTGAGTACAGCTAACCGTAGGTGCGCGGGTCTGCCCATCGTGTAGCTATGGGTAAAGCAGCATGAAAGGCTGAAGAGGATAACAAGGAAGAGCATCTGCCTAAGCAGGAGGCATTCCTGGCTTGAGTCCCAATGCAGCACATAACATTTTCCAAGTGTAATCTGTGTACGAACAATTATGTACATTTTATTGCTGTAGAACCTACCAAATAACAATTAAATGCGAACTGGAGTACTGCATGAAATGCACATGTGAAGAGTCAGTACCAGAATGAATGTCAACAATAAGCAGACGTAAGCACAGATAAGTAGAAGTAAGCAAATGTAAGCAACAGTAAGCATGTGCAAGTGTGTATGGGCGGATGAAGCACCTCCAACACAGATCAAGCAAAGGAGATGCAAACTGCGTGTAACACATTGTGAAGGGAAGTCAGCAGTGCTTACCTCTGAGCATACCCGCTCACGGCCGCTTGAAAGTGCCTTAAGCACACCGTATCAAATGGCTGGTGTCACGCATGGGTCTGTGTACATTAACGGAGTCAGTCACAGGTATTGCAAAGCATACGTGGCACACAAGGTTGGCCAGTATGCACACGAAACACAGTACCCAACAATACCAGTCAACATTACCAGATATGTAGCTAAAGAATTAGAGGTATATGTGTTCATATGAATACCCATAACTATATAGATATATACCACCCCTCTCTGTAGTACAAATGTATACATACATAGATAGACATATAAATAAATACCCACAAATACAGATATACATATCCAGACACCCATACATCCACATGTCGTTAGATATATATACAGCAATATGAGATATATATACAGCAATATGCATATATGTGTATATATATTTATATATATATATACATATATATATATATATATATATATATATATATATATATATATATATACATATATGCAGACATAAACATATATATATATATATATATATATATATATATATATATATATATATGTATATACATATATATATATATATATGGTTCCACTTCATATCATCGAATTACCATTTCATCAAATTGCAAATCATCGAGACCAAATCGTCAAAAACTCATTTCATCGAAAACTCATTTCATCGAATCTCAAATCATTGAAAACTATGAAGCAACTGCAAATAACATCCCAGACACTTTGTACTATGTTTATGCAGGGGGGCAAGCCCTCCTGCACTCCCCATGTGGGGGGCTCTGCCCCCACACCCCCCATAATTAAATATACCAACTCCCAGGTCGCACTACAGTGGGGTTAGGAAATTACCTTTTTCCCCCACTGTAGTGCAACCTTGGAGTTGGTATATTTATTTATGGGGGGTGTGCAGGGGGGCTTGCCCCCCTGCATAAACGTAGTAAAAACATTGTGGAATGTTATTTGTAGTTGCTTCATAGTTTTCAATGATTTGAGATTCGATGAAATGAGTTTTCGATGAAATGAGTTTTCGACGATTTGGTCTCGATGATTTGCAATTCGATGAAATGATAGATATATATAGATATATATATATATATATATATATATATATATATATATATATATATATATATATATATATATATGTGTGTGTGTGTGTGTGTGCATAGATATACACAGATATATACCTATGATAAGATACAGCACCCAAGAATGACATATGTTTACAGGCCTTGCCAATGGAGGTGAGGGGCCCAAGCAAGAAATGTGTAACACGTAGCATGAACTCCCCCCCCCACAAGCCGGACAGAGGAAACATACAAACAAACCCACAAACAATGTAAACAATCCACTGCTCCCCAGTCCACAGGCACGATACAACAAGGGGGGGGGGACACAGAGGACCCGTAAAGTCTAATCTTGTAACAGAGGCAGGAGCGTCCCTTGTGGGACATCCCAAAAATTGTCTTGTTAGGTCAATGCACGGGCTTCCTCCCATATCAAGGTGGGGTGTGTACATACCCAGAATACAAGGGTGGGAAAGCCTGATGATCCATGAGTTGAGACAACGTACGAGATGGGTCCCGTGAAGTGGAGAGTGGGCAATGTGTAGTGGTTTGTTTAGAACCGACCTGCACTCAGAGTAAGGATGAGTGCTGTAGAGGAGGTGCGGGTGAGGGAACTATGGGTAGCTAATTATGGGTCTTGGAGTGCAGTTGTTTGCTGGACTGGGGCTATAATGACAGCCCCAGGGATGTAAGCAATAGTGTTCATTGGGCAGAGGCGCTGCCCAATGAGCAGCCACACCCGTTACGAGTCCCACTGCAGCAAAGTCTATTTTACATGGCAAAGAATGGAATAACCAGATGTAGATGTACATATGTAGAGGTATGTGTGTGTATATCTACCCATAGCTACATGGAGATATACCTCTCCCTCTCCGTAGTACACATGTATCCATACAGAGACAGAATAAATATAAATACCCACATATAGATATATATATATGCAAACACCCATACATCCATCCATATGTCGTTTTATATATATATATATATATATATATATATATATATATATATATATATATATATATATATACATATATATATATATATATATATATGGGTCTACTTTACATTACCGAAACGGCACTTCACCGACACACAAAACACCGACCCCAAATCAACGAAACCACACAACACCGACAACTCACAAAACCGAACACAATTACACCGACACAAACAACGTAAACTACACATGACACACAATGACATATCCACTAACCCTAACCCAAACCCTAACCCTAAGGTCCGACACTACGCACAGTTACCCTACCGCACCCTAACCCTAACTCACTTAACCCACCCCTACACCTAAAGACTGTCACTATCGCACACTTAACCTACCTGCACCCTAACCCTAACTCACTTAACCCACCCTAAAACATAAAGCCTGTCACTATCGCACACTCACCCTACCCGCACTCTAAACCTAACTCACTTAACCCGTCCCTAAACTACAGTCCGTCACTATCACAGACTTACCTTACCCGAACCCTAACTCCGACACTACCACACACTCACCTTTCCCACACCCTAACCCAAAATCCCACAATATCGCACACTTACCTGACCGCTCCTAACTCCGTCACTATCGCACACTTACCAAGTCGCGCTCACACGTTACCCTTGTCGGTCTTTCAGCTGTCGGCAAATCACCTTTTTGATCAACTTGCTTGTCGGTCGTTTCGTCTCGGTCTTCTGCGTGTCGGTGAAGTGTCGTGCCGGTAATGTAAAGGGGACCCATATATATATATATATATATATATATATATATATATATATATATATATATATATATATATATATATATATATATATATATATATATATATGTGTATGTAGGCATACATATACAGATATATATGTATATAGTTATGTAGATATATATATATATATATATATATATATATATATATATATATATATATATATATATATGTGTGTGTGTGTGTGTGTGTGTGTGTGTAAATATACACATATATATATATAGCTAGGATATGATACAGCAGTTACGAATTACATATGTTCACAGGCCGTGCAAATGGGGGTGAGGGGTCCAATCAACAAACGTGTAACACATAACATCAACCCCATCACCCTAGCTAGACCGGTGAAACATACAGACACACAATAAAAGTAAACACATCACTGCTTCCCAGACTACAGGCAGGATACTACCAGTGGGAGAGACCCGCCAAGTCTAATCTTGAAACAAAGACATGTATGTCCCTTGTGGGATACCCAAACATTCAATGATTTTTGGGCTTCCTGCCATTACACAGATGTCCAACGACAGGCCATGCATGTTCCCGATTTACAAGGTAGGGGAAGCCTGATGATCCATGGGGCGAGACAACATAAATGATGGGACCCAAAAAATGGGGAGTGGGTAGAGTGTACTAGTGTGGCCAGACCCAACCTGCACCTGGAGTAAGGAAGAGTACCGAAGAGGATGTGCAGTTTGGGAACTATGGGTATGAAATTATGGGCCTAGCTGTGCAGGTGTTGACTAGAGTGGTACTATGTGTACCGCCCCAGGGATGTAAACAATAGTGTGCATTGGCCAGGGCCACCACCCAATGGGCAGCCACTCCCACTATGAGTTCCACTGCAGCACAGTCTATTGTACATGGCAAAGAATGGAATAACCAGATGTAGATGTAAAAATGTAGAGGTGTGTGTGTGTGTGTGTGTGTGTGTGTGTGTGTGTGTGTGTGTGTGTGTGTATACATATATATATATATATATATATATATATATATATATATATATATATATATATATATATATGGGTTCATGTCAAACCCATGACATGTTCAAATATCGAAAGTCAGTACACCAAAACGAAACCATCGACATTTCAAAACATCGACAGTACAGGTATATGAAACTACAGCGCTAACATGGGTCCTGCAAGGGGGAAGTAAAGGATATGATACGATACTGTACCCATACTACTTCCCCCTTGCAGGACCCATGTTAGCGCTGTAGTTTCGTATACCTGTACTGTCGATGTTTTGAAATGTTGATGGTTTCATTTCGGTGTACTGACTTTTGATATTTGAACATGTCGTGGGTTTGACATGAACCCATATATATATATAGACCCATACCTACATGGAGTTATACCTCCCCCTCTCCGTAGTACAAATGTATACATACAGAGACAGAATATAATTAAATACCCACATATAGATATATACATATGCAGACACCCATACATCCATATGTCGTTAGATATATATATATATATATATATATATATATATATATATATATATATATATATATATATATATGTGTGTGTGTATGCATATATATATATATATATATATATATATATATATATATATATATATATATAAATATATAAATGTGTATATGGATATGTAGAAATATATATGTATATATGTGTGTAAACATACACATATATATAGCTAGGATATGATACAGCAGTTAAGAATTACATATGTTCACAGGCTGTGCCAATGGGGGATGAGGGGTCCAATCAACAAACGTGTAACACGTAGCCTCAAACCCCCCCAACTAGACAGGTGAAACATACAAATACACAATACAAGTAAACACACCACTGCTTCCCAGACTACAGGCAGGATACTACCAGTGGGAGAGACCCGCCAAGTCTAATATTGAAACAAAGACATCAATGTCCCTTGTGGGACACTCCAAAAAATTGATGATGATCGGAGTCAGTCCCTGTAATGATTTATCTAACTAGGCCATGTACGTACATGGACCACTAGGTTGGGCAAGCCTAATGACTCATGGGTCGAGGCAATGTACAACATGGGTCTCGAGACATGGAGAGTGGACAGTGTGTACTGGTGTGGTTAGACCCCACCTGCACCCACAGTAAAGATGAGTGCTGTAGAGGAGGGGCAGGTAGGGGAACTATGGGTATGCAATTATGGGCCTAGGTGTGCAGGTGTTGGCTGGTGCAGTTGTATTCGGACCACCCCGGGGATGTAAGTAATATTGTGAATTGGGCAG
Organism: Protopterus annectens; assembly: GCF_019279795.1. Classification (NCBI taxonomy): domain Eukaryota; kingdom Metazoa; phylum Chordata; order Ceratodontiformes; family Protopteridae; genus Protopterus; species Protopterus annectens. The sequence continues at coordinate 660,987,503 of NC_056727.1, read as the reverse complement.
AGCTTCCGCCCATACCTCTTAACCTCTTAGAGCAAAACTTCTGGACAGAACCTAAACTGTTGGGAGGACAAATGGGGACAGGAATTAAATATTCCACTTACAACCTTAGAAAGCTAATAGAATAATAGGTTATGCATTAGCATGACTCATCTGAAGGCTGTGGAGTCTTAAACTCAAATACTTGTCTGTATTTAATGACTTCAGTTTCCAGGTATTTGCCAGACAGGTGCAGATTGTAAGAGGAAAGCACCAAAATTATGAAGCAAACTCTGGACAGTCTGCAGAAACTGTACAGTCGACAGGTATGCTTTCGCCTAACGGGCACCTATTCCTGATATGGGTCTCACCGCAGCACATTCCAGTTTACATGGCAAAGTGATGGATATAACCATATGTGTTGTTGCATAACCCACTACACAACACCTATGAACACATGGTCGCAACACCCCACTGTACACATGTAAGCTGATCTAATTGGCATCACAAGGTGTTATTGTAGTCCTCACCCCCACCCAGGGGTGTGAGTGTCCAGTGCAAACACCGAATGCAGTGTATATGCACAGCTGTTGTTGTAGACAACATGGCCAGCTGTGGACCTTCCCTGCAGCCATACTGCACATCCCTGGATAATTCCCCTACTAACTCCCCTCTTTGTGCCCCATGCACACCTTGTACCTATCAGCTCCTGTTCCATTTCTATTAATGTTTAAGGTTACACATAGGTGACACCTTCTTCCCCCACTATATTGCCAGTATCTGGAACCCCAACCCACATGTAGTATCACAGCTGTCCCACAGGACACATTTAAATAACACATGAAGGAACACCACAAGCACTTGGATCAGCACAGGCTCACCACCATGCGAAACCCTCCCCTCCAACTCACACTCCATACCACTACATCAACTAGTGAAACTGACACCTCTTGTCCTGCCTCGCATATGAATCCCAACATCTGACAAACCTTCCCTATTGCTCCCCATCCAATTATTCCTACAGGCTACTATGCAGTTACAATGTCACCCCCACTACCTACCTACCTACTACTTAACTATTCCCCTCTACTGTACCATACAGGTATGGAATAACTACACCTACGCCGAATACCTGCATGTAACCTATCCAGACCTGTTAAACAGGACTCCAACTTCACCTTAAACTGCCCTTTGTCAACAGTCATACCTGACATATAAACCTGACCTAAGCATGGATAATACTGACATGTTAACGTAAACTAAGCATGAAGACTGGGGGACATAGCTATGTTACGTCTGTAACCCTCTATGAATGTCAACATCCCAGTATTACTTGGAATAAGAAGCTGGGGTCAATGTGGAGCTCTACTCCCTGGGCCACCACTGACAATGGACAAGCATACAGTCAGATTGTCCCGGTTGACATATGTGAACTAAATACACGAAGTTGCGCGTGTGTATGCGGGAGAGCAGGTGTAAGCCTGTTTGGCTGCCGGTATGTGACTATCACACTGGTGAAGCAATGTAGAGGCTAACTCAGTGCAAGACACTGCAACCAGAGGTCAGCAATGCTGTGCTTTGCGCAAACCAGCGCATACCCGCATACAAATATTCTACAGTGCCTTAGTCACTCTGTAGCCAACAGCTGTTGTCGTGGCCACTAACAAAATAATCTGCACTGCCAGGTTGCAAACCTCCAACCCTGCACACTATAGTAGACGTGAGTTCCACTAAGCCATGGCGGATACACATTCAGCTGCTGTGATCACAAACACATCGTTCAGCACAGTCATCCAACAGTATAGGAAATGTATATAAGTGTGCAGGTTAATGCCAGCACACGTGTCCATTGCTCAACCACAGTATTATGAGCAGTCTATGTGCATCACAGAACAGTGCCTGTCCAATCAGACTGTGATAACAGTAGTCCTGCATAATACCAAAGGGAATAATGATATATGGTGCACACCATAGGGGAGTGTGAGCGTGCTTCATGCACAGTATGTCACACCTGGGGCATTGGTTCCGTGGAACCGGGAGATGAGGTTGGCCAGGTGTGTGAGCAAACCCCTGCTACACAAAACCCTGGCAGGATGCTATCAGTGGGAGAAACACTCTAGACCAGCTAGGTCTACTCGACACAAGAATAGGTCCATCCCTGGCGGGATGAACCAACAGTTGTGGGTCACGTCGATGTCTCCACCAGTATCGGAGGAGGATCAAGGGAAGGCTGGTATGTACATGGACTAAACGGACAAAGAGCCTGCAGATGCTTGGGTCGGGACAGTATACTGGAGGAGTACCTAGACGTGCAGAGAGGGAAATGTGTGGAGGTGTGGTATGGCAGGGCTAGCAACTGGGAAATGGATGGATGCTGTGTACGTGGAGCTTGGGGGCCGGGAAAGGGAACATGGGTATGTCATTATTGTAGACATATGCATATGAAGCAGAACAGCAATAGTGTAGTGGGCAGAGCATCCGACTGACGCGCACGCATTCCCGGGTCGAGTCCCACTGCAGCACATCCTATTTTCCATGTGAAATCTGTATGTTAACATCATTGTGCTGTATAACCTACTAAATAACACTTATATTTGCACATGAGTACTGCCTTAAATACTTGTGAAGTGTCATAATGACTAAGTCGCTAGTAAGCAGGTATAAGCGCATAACAGCAGTAGTATGCATGGATAAGAAGTTGTAAGTGTGTGTACGTATATTTGCGCAGGATTAAGCATTGCCTACATAGATTGAGCTAAGTAGGTGCTAGATAAGTGTAAGGAAATGCAACTGGAGGTTAGCATTGCTTAGCTCTGTGCAAACCTGCGCACACCCGTGTATAACCGCTCAAATGTCCCTAACTCACTCTGTATCCGACAGCTGGTGTTCTGCCCTGAAACAAAATATACAGCTTCTGCAAGGTCCAAACCTGGGGCCCTGCACATCATACGCTATGTGATTTACCAGTAAACCACGGCAGATGTACATACCCACTTAGTCCACATACATATCATCCAGCACAATCAGTCAACAGCACAGGAAATGTAGTAATATCACACCACACAACCTCTTATTGCATGAATCCCGGACATAGTCCGCCATAATGTGGGTACATATAGGGATATCTGTCATATCTTGCTCTAATACACTTATAATGTTGCAAGTTACACAGTTATATATAGTAGAACACATTTATTGAAGGAGATGATAAGTCTGAAACACGTACATGTCAGCACAAATGACTGACCTCAGTCCTAAGGTCATCCATGTCAATTGCCAAGAGAATGAGATACAGGCCACACATATAGGCTGAACATGCATGGACATATGGACAGATATACATCTGTAAATGTAGACAGACTGACAGCTATAAGTATATATATGTGTATGCATGACTCACAAATAACCATATAACAGCAATTGTACATAGATAAATATGTTCAGTGTATATATCCATATATATATATATATATATATATATATATATATACATACATACACATATATATATGAATACATACATACATACATATATATATATATATATATATATATATATATATATATCTAGAGCTATATTAATGTCCAGTACTATCCCTCTATATATGGGGGTTTCACATATATAATTATGCAGATATATATATATATATATATATATATATATATATATATATATATATATATATATATATATATATATATATCTACAGATAGACATATGTATATGATTTCCAGATGGGAACGGACTCCTGGGACCATGAGCACAGTTAATGTGGGTGGGGGCACAAATGAGATACACCTGGTAATTCCTGCTATGTAACCCCCCCCCAGCCCTAACAGATTTGCTGTGCAATCCAGTATCCAGCACATGCAGTACTTGACGGCAGGACCCACCACAACACATCTACAATGCTCCAACAGTAATCTAAGTCACCTGTACACGTCAGGGCAATATCTGTAACATATCATGCAGATAGGCTATTGTACCGCAGGGAATGTACAATGTTGAAGGGGTACACATTACAACGGTACAGACATGCACACACATCTGTACATTGACAATCATGTGCAGGTGTATATATAGATATAGATAAGATATATGAGTTATATGGGTACATACACATATACACAGACAAAGGGTATTAGTAGCCATACATATGTAGAAGTAGTGTGGACGTACTAGGTGCAATGTATATCCCCAGCCACAAGCACTGTAACTGGTACCTGTGACATGTGTAGTGTGGCAACCAGCCCCACAAAGGGGATACTTACATTGCACATATGCCCACTCACAATTTAAAGGACATGACACGACACACAGGTATGTATACACAGACAACTTTTATTTGTGTACCATACAATAATGTATGCCATTACTAACAGCACATAGATGTTGATGTATATAACCAGTGATGGTTGCAAGGCCCACACAGAACAGTAGATGCAGACAGTACGGATATATAACATACTGTGGTGTCCAGGCCAAGCCCTTCAATTCGTACAACAGTAGACAAAGGATTTGCCTGCAAGATACGTGACAATCAACAATATCAGATGTAGTTCAGCAGCCTCCAATTATACCCTGTAGTCAAGCCCTGGGGGACATTCATTATTTGTGGTAATGTCAATGTATCTGTCACATGTATGGACCCTGACAAACAAATGTTGTGGGAGTCCACGGTATGACTGGGATGATAGCAGGAATGCTAGTAGTAATTAATGATAGGCCATTACCTAACAACCTCTAACCGTATCACAGCAGGACAAAGCCTGCCATATATATGTGGAGGACAAAGGCAGGAACACAGGGCCTTACTCACAATATTGCAGTTACACACCCTGGAACATGCTGGTGTTACAGGATGTGTTGCAACACACCCTTATGCAGGAATAAGACATCAGGGACACAAATGGATATAGCCATGTGCTGCTAGCATGCAACACACACACTGCCAGTGTAATATCCAACACAGGACCTGTGTGGTGGACAGACAGCACATGATAGGCACACCTCTGTCCAGCTAGAGGATAGGCCCACAATGGTGAGCTATGCAGACAGACTGCAGTCCAAGGTAAACTAGTATGTACACACACACACCCTGTAACACCAGTACTATACAAAGCATTACTCCACTCTACTCACAGTCTGTCTGTATATCCTGATCCTCCTACCTATATGTGGCTGCCCTGAGTGTGCAGGTTCTCCTGTAAGAGGTATTGCTACCAGCTGTCTGTAACATTGATGCCCACACACAGAAAGGTTGTCCATCACACAGGGAATGTACAGGGAATATGCCCACATTATGTAGGGATTCATAGTGGGTGGTTGCTTTGACAGTGGTAATTGGAAGTACTACACATGTGTACTCAGATATATGTATGGCTATCTGGATAAGTACATGTCCATATATTTCCACCATATGTCCTGGACATGGAGTGTAGCCCTACCCCAGCCCCTATAGTCCCAAAGTCGTAGTGCAAGGGGATGTCAGGTATGTATAGCAGGTATATTAATAGACATTTGCAACTGTCATTGGGAATGTCTTCACAGACATGGTGTGTGTGGAAGGTGCCATCTGCTCATAACATGTGTGCCATTGGCTACTGACAGACATCCTAAGGTCATCATTGTACAGTACCTGCATATATAGCAGGCTCGACAGCCATGTTATAGCACAGGGTAGGATACACCTATGTGACAATGCATAACCACAACCAATGTGAACACAGCCACAGCCACATATAGTACGCTAGCATAATAGTACAGTATATGGACTATCTGTTCTACACCATCCTCATATGTGCCACTCACAGAATGACCCTACATATACTGGGCTGCTACACTGTTTGATCTGATGGCTGCCTGTGGTATGGGACATGTGTGCGTATGGCCCAACAAACATGTACAGTAAAATGGTACCATACAGTGGGGCAGCATGTAACATCAGATAGAAGGGGAGCCAGAACAATGACATCTACCACAGTCTTGTACACAGGCCATAGTGCATATTAACAATACACACACTGCCGACATTCACCATCACTACACAGACCTCAGTACTGTACAAACATCCACAGAATGTCCAGGTTATGGCATGAAATGTAACCCCTACTGTACATGACATGTGTAGCAATCTGTTATATCACTGGCTTGTTATCAGATATGATGACACTATTGATGGTGTACAGCACATATGCATCACTTCGTGCACTACATGTGTACAAAGGTTGACAGAGTTGTGGCTAACAGTACATACACAGGGCCAGTATAGACATGTTGCTGTGATACCCTCATAAATCTACCATTGTAATGGGGTTTGTTGCAACAGATGTCCAATGAGAGATATGTAGTCAGTAACTGTCATGGCCTTCACTATCAACAGACTGCAATCCTCACACTACCTTCTGCATTTCACAGATAGATGCATCGTGGCTAACATATGAGACCAAAGGCACAACACTGCCCAGTCTGCAGATGATCCTGCAGATGGGGATTCCTCATATACATGGAACTGACATGGCAGCTATTGTGACATGTATGACAGGCATATCCAGACAAACACTGTTAAACCAACATTACTCCATATGCAGTATAGCAGCACTTATAGTCTGTAGTCAGGTCAGACACATCCTCCTCCTGTTTGTTGCTCTCTTTCCAGAGTGTATGTTGTTAGAGGTAAATCCACAACCCATCGGAGATGCTGTTTGCCAAATGACAGTTCTAGCTCCTGCTCACAGTGACAGACAAGGGCCAACACCACCAGGATGTTCTGAGGTATTGGAGTGTATTTCCATGCAATTGGCTATGGGAATGTTACCACAGCTGATCCACATGCAATCAGCTAGGGGAGGGCTGCAGTTCATGCAGAGGCCATCAACTGATCATGAGCATCACTTAAAACATACATGCTGCTGCCTAAGCAAAGCAGGTGTGGGCCTCCACATCCACCAGAGAGGGAGTGGGGGAGGCAGACAGACATGAATACATGTCATGGAGAGGTGGGAGGGTAAAACTGAAGCATGTTTGTGTCACACACCTACCAGCACAGGGTATCACACCCCCAACAGCTATGTAGTGGTATCACAGTTCGATGCTGTTATTGTATGCGCCACATGGGTTATCTGGTGGGGAGCACTAAGAACATATATGTAATGGTGGGTGTCATCTACAACAGGGATATGGAATATATACAGTAGGTGAAGTGCACGTGCCTGTCTGCATGAACAGGTGCCAGCGTCAACACAGGCACACTCACACAGGAACGCACACACAATAACACACTTGGCAGGGCCAGGAGTGCAACTCGTCACTAGTGGGATTGCCACAACACATCAATGTGCAGGGAACACATGCACCACATGAGTCATACGGAGATAGAATGGGCAGTGAGTATGAGGGGGTTCAGACATCAGGCAGCATGCTTCACTGTGTCCTGGGGGGAGTAGTGCATGTGAATGTGGACATATGCACCATACAACACACACAAACACACAGGGTACCAGTTTGGACATGCATGGGTGCATGTCTGCATGGGTGTGTGGTGGTCAACAGTGCCAGCAGGCTATACAAGGGTAGATGATGGGTATACCTTGGCATCAGGCCACATAACAATGGTCTGCATTGTGGCACAGGCCTGTAGCTTCTGCATTTGCCCACACAGGTGGGTATTGCATCCCTCATCCAGTCACCTGGGTGACTATTGTGTGTGGCCTAAGCTGTGCATCACTTGCCATGTATGTGTTCCCTAGTCCATGACTTGGATGGTGTCTAGGATGTGCACACCTCCCACATGCATGTACATTGACATGTGGAACTGTACCTGGGGTGTCTGGCCCATGCTGTGAACACAGGTTATCATCAGATGTGCCAGTCTTGCCCACCTGTGGCAGAGACTGGTAATGGTCAGCAGGTTTACCCTACACCTACATTGATAGCATGCTAACAGCATTCCCTAATGTCTGTCATCTGTCCATACAGGGCATGTTGTCAGGCATGGTATGTCTGTTGTGAGTCACATGTGAAGGTGCAGTGGGGATGCTAACTGTGATTGGCTGGCCTTGATGTCACATGTATGGGTATGGCTTTGCACCCCAGCCTCTCAGCTATTTACATCTGTCATCCCTTTATGGTTGACATTGTGATATATAGTAGGGCCACCATAAATGAAATTAGCAAAACCCCTCCACATTGCCCACACACTCACAACCACCTCTACACATGATATGAGTTACACACACACACACACACACACACACACACACACACACACACACACACACACACACCTGTCATGTCTGGGAGTAGAACTCCTACCTAACTAGTTTACTACACTACACAGTTATAGTACATGCCACGGACATTACTGAAGTACATTTTCCCCAAAGGTGTATTTCACAATTAATGACATCAGCGGGATTACCAAAGTACGGCATTTGTAATGTACTGTGAGTGAGTAGCCTAGAATGCATTGCTCCATACACAGACACTGAAACACGCATAAAACATCCAGAACTGCCATGGATGGAGATGGAACACTACCACCGTTCTAAATCACACTACAGCAGTACGCAGTTACAAAACATGCTACAGCGATTACTGGACTATTACTTTCCCAGGGGTGTATTTCTAGGTGAGTGACATCAGCAGCCTTGCCAAAGTAGAGTATTTGTATTGTACGGAGTGTGAGTAGCCTACAAACCATTGCTCTCTATTCAGTCAGACACACAGATGCACACACAAACACACACAGTTGCCAGGTCTGGGGTTCGAACACCTACCTAACTAGTTTATCACACTACAGCAGTACGCAGTTAAAGAATGCGCTATGGCAATTACTGGGCTATCACTTTCCCAGGGATGTATTTCTAGGTGAGTGACATCAGCAGCCTTCCCAAAGAAGAGTATTTGATTTGTACAGAGTGCGAGTAGTCTAAAAAGCATTGCTCAGACACACACACAGATTCACACACAAACACACACAGTTGCCAGGTCTGGGATTCGAACACCTACCTAACTAGTTTATCACACTACAGCAGTACACAGTTACAGAAAGTGCTACAGCGATTACTGGGCTATGGCTAACCCAGAGGTGTATTTCTAGGTGAGTGACATCAGCAGCCTTGCCAAAGTTGAATATATGTATTGTATGGAGTGTGAGTAGCCTAACAAGCATTTCTCTCCACACATTCAGAGACAGACAGTCATGCACACAAACACACACTCATGCAATTGACAGGTCTGGGGTTAGTACTACTACCTAACTAGTCTATCACTACAGCAGTACGCAGTTATGGGACGCGCCATGCATATTACTGAGCTATAGCTCTCCCAAAGGTGTAATTAATATTGGATGACCTCAGCAGGCTTGACATACTACTCCTATGGGGACGGCAGTGTGTGCATGGGCCATACCCCATTCATGTAGGGATTGACATGCCACATGCGGGCACACACGGGGTCATATGTCACAGGTATGTGTATACAGCTACTAGATGGCTACTTCCTTGTACAGTCTTGTTGCACAGCTGGCACATGCATCACATAGTCTGTCATGCTGACAGGTACTGGTGGCTAGTATCTGCAGTTGGTTACATCTGCACCTCATGTGTTGGGGGCCCTTTAGCTGTGTGCCAGTTGGGACAGGCCTGCATGGCTCCTTGTCACGGTCACCCTCTTCCACACATCTATGCCCATGTACCTATGGCTTATTATAGCGTGTTGTCCTTACATATTTGTCTGTATTCCTATCCACTGTGTGTGCAAGGCAGGAATGGTGCATACTGACATGTGTCCGCACTGAGAACTGCGACTTCCAGATATGTCTGATCCACTGGTGTTTGCAGACATGGCCTTCATGTGTTTAAGTGTGTGAGCATGCCCAGTATGACCTGTCAGTATGTTGTTGACTGACATTGCCTTCATTCTTCTAAGTGTGTGAGCATGCCCAGTATGTCCATCTGTGTTGCATGTGTGGATCACGTCCAGGTAGTTTGTATTGCGGTGCTGTCCTTTGTGTTGTACACCAACAGGTAGCATGCTGTGTCTGCAGGGTATCCATCGGTCATTTGCCATTGACTGTTGCTACATTTCTGCATAGCGGGGGAGGGACACTTGACTGTTTCTACTGTTCTACACAGGAGTGGGGAGGGGCACACCTGACTGCTACTATAAGTGTACGTTGGATGGGGGGGGGGCCACACCTGACACTTGTACACATTTGCTAGGACTGTACTGGTATGTCAGGTACTCCATTTCAGTCTGTAGTCCTACCTATCCTGCTCGCTAGGGGCTTACCAGGTACTACATATCCTAGCTCTGTTTACCTACATATTAGTTTCTGACTTCCTAGCCTTCACAACTTACATCTGACTGCCTGGCCTGCTGTGGTCTGTCTATGTAGACCTGGGGGAGGGGTTACCCATAAGGCACATTCAGAGGCCATAGTACAGCATTTGTTTGTGTTAGTCTTCACCTGCCCTGCTGGCTGAGACTATTTTTGGGTATATGAACCTTCCTGACTGGCATGTGTGGCTCTTATGGACACCCATGTCACTCAGGCCATTTCCTGCAGTGGGTTTTGTCACCCTGTGTAGTACTGGCTACTATGGTGACTCCAGTATGTGTTACGGATGTCATGATGCCACTATGGGTGTCTACTGTCTGCTGCCTTGACATTCGACCACCCAATTCCCTTGCATGTTCACATCCATACCATAGCTACAGATAAAAACACATTCTACTCCATTTGACAATTGGTAGGTTGATTGACTTACCTTGAGGGTGTGCGGGACTTGAGGATGGTGTTGGAGGGTAGCCTATGTCAGATGCACATAGTACACTCCCTATACATGGTTGGGCATAGGTAGTGTCATGTTTGTCATCCTTTTTACTGTCTGTGTGAGTCAGAGAGAGGTCTCATTCCCTGGGCCCCTACTGTGTCAGTGCATATGCTATGCTTTGCCAAGGCCAGGGCATACTGGGCAGGCCCCCTTCTGCCTACTGGGGCAGGCTCAGGTTGGTCCTCCAACAAGTCACTCTGTGCCTGTATGGGCCTTGGCACTGCTGGGGGGCTGTTTGGCCCTGCCCCATGCTGTTCCTGCTGCAGCTGTTTCCGCAGGAAAATATTGTGTAGCATAGCACATACCATAACAAATTGGGTACATGTAGCTGGTGAATACTGCAGGGCTGCATTGGATGTGTCCAGACACCAGAACTGTGACCTGAGCATCCTAAACACATGGTCTATTATATGTCTGGCCTGTGCGTGTGCCTCATTATGGTGTTGTTGTTCCGGGATGTGTGTGCATTTCTGATGTATGCCATCAGCCACGGCTCCAGTGGGTATCCAGCATCCCCCACTAGGTGACCGGAGGGGATGTCCACATTGGCAAATCTGTGGTACAGCTGCGTCAGTTGTCATATGTGTGAATTGTCATAGCTTCTAGGGCAGCCAGCACATACATTCAGTATAATGTCCTGGGCATCACATACGACCTGGCAGTTGATGGAGGAGATGCCCCTGTGGTTGATGTAGGCCCTACCCTGCTCACCGGGTGGTGCTTTGATGTGTAAGTGCATGCAGTCTATAGCACCCACTACCCCAGGGTAGTTTGCTATTTGGAGGAAGAGATGCATATTGCTGGTCAACACCTCACGTCTGTTGAGGAAATATATGTGCTCACTGGCATGTGCTGACATGGCATCCAGAAACTGGTGGAATACTCTAGATGCTGATGCCTGTGAGATACCCATGATATCCCTAGTTGTGGTTTGAAAGGTACCTGTAGCTAGTATACCTAGGCCTACACATACCTTGGTATCCACTGGGATGGTTTCCCCTCGGCCAGTGTGGTGTGTCAGGTGTGGCCTAAACAGCTCAATGATTTGCTGTAGGAGGTCTCTGTCCACCCTATAGTGCTCCACTATCGCCAGCTCATGTAGCCCCTGGTAGTTTAACTTGGGTCTATACACTCCTCTCTGTCTCCTCACTGTGGGTTGTTTGGCAGCATTCACATCCTCACCACCCTCAGTCTCTTGCACATGTTGTTCTATGTTGTCTGCTGCAGCCTTTCTCATTTTGTAGGTTTGTTTTTTAAAATGTCCCTGCTTGTATACACCAGTGGTGTAGAGTGTGGAAAAACCAGGGGGGAAGGTGTTTGCTTGGTTTATAGTGGTGTTCTGGGCTGGGCTGGTCTGCTGCCTGTGCAATTAGCTGATTCTGATACATTTCACCTGGCAGCCCAGCTAGTTCTCCTTGATTACCTTCCTACTGCTGTTTTTCCTTCCTGTTGCCTCCCTGTTTAAGCCTGTGTGTGTGCTGCACAAACAGAGTGCTCAAATGTGCACAGAGCTGCCATTTCCTGGTTTAACTTCCTTTTTCTTCCTGTGAAACCTGTGCGTGTGCCTCATTATGCTAGGCAGTTTGGATACACCTCTAGCTTAGCTGTGCTAAGCTAGGAGCAGTCCCAGGCCACAGGGCTCCAATCCACTTACAGTATGCTTGGCACACACCCCCATGATGTCACCTATATCCTAGTCTTGCCCCAGCTATTTCTACTCTTACACTCTTGGGATCTGCCTCACACACTGGGGAAATCTGGGATTCACTATCCTTCCCCTCATTTGCATAGGATTGCCTACTAATGCATAGTTAAATGTCCCACACTGAGCCTCCCCCTAAGCAACCATTACTCACTGACCAGGTTATCTTATGCCTGCCACTGACTTGCATGGCTGAATACTGCTTTTAGTTAGAATGCTTATTTTAGGTTTGTTTTATTATTTTCCCCCCGATCCCGTTTGCTTGCCACTGCCCTATGCTTAAACAAGCAAGATCGGCGAAAAAAAATTAAAAGTTTTTTTTTTTTTTTTTTACACATTTTGCAATGCCAATGGCCTTCTACTTGGCCATTGGCATGCTTCATCAATGATATGCAGCCTTTGTTTGGACCTGTCATAGATCCGTTTTGTAGTTTGCAGAAATGTACTCGGTTATTAACCGAGTACATTTCTGCAGACTACACTTGTCCTGCACTGACAGCTGCCTGCTTCCTGGATCACATATTACCCTCATTTGCATGGTTTTCACCTGCAAATGAGGGTCATTTGCATACAGGAGCTCAGTCCATGCAGGATTAGCCTATGAGCTCACGTGCACGTCCTGGGAGCTCGTTCCTGGATCGCACATCGGCCATATTGCCGAAAATAGCTCTTAAACTAATCCTGCACACTATAACTGGCTTCGTAAATCCGGGGGAACTTGTACAAAGCTTTGTATATTAACTGTAAAGTTAGCAATGTTCTCCTTTTTTTCTGTCACCCCACTCCTTCTCTACATTTGTTTTATATGGTTAATTTTCTTATTTTTTTAATGTACATAATTTTATTGCTTTGTTGTCAAATATTTTTCATGTATTGTTTATAATTATGTTTGTAATTATATTATTTATTATTTTTATAATCATTTATAATATTTTTGTTCATTTTTTATAATTGTATTATTTCCATTTGTTTTGGATTATGTTTTATTTCATTATTGTATTTATTTATTTTTTTTATGCTATTACTACAGTACAGCAGGGTAAGTCAGTTCCCTGTGATCCAGCTACACTCACTCCACCAGCTCAAGCACCAAGGCCCAGGACTTCTGGTCTGCAGCCTGGCAACAACCCCCCCCCCCCCGCTGACCCTGCACTACCTGGACCCTCAGGTAGTTCTGCACCAGAGGCTAGGTCTGTGGTACCCTCTGAGAGCAGAGGTATAGGGGGTGCATTTATCACCTGAGCTGAGTTGCCAGGTATGGTGCATAGGCTTGTGCACTAGACAGTGATCACAAGCCTATGCCAGATGGAGAGTCTGCTTTCCATCCTAGCACAGAGCACCCACCTTAAGCAAAATCATTGGCCACTGTAGCCAGTGGTGCAGTGATGGAACAGTGATGACAGTCCACTGGATGAGGACTGGAGTCACACTTTTACCATGCCTGATGTCCATGGGACCTCAATCTCCCCACCCTCACCTCAACCATGGTGTTCACCCCCTCTTGTGTTCTTCACCAACCCTGTGTCTTGTCTTGTATGTCATGTCTGTCAGCAAATGCTTCCTCGCCTTCCCAACTTGCTTGCCCCAGACATGCCTGTGTCCCTTCCCCAACATTCATCTCTCTCCTTAAATAAAAGGGCACCTGCCCCCCCCAAAATGATTGTCTGATACATAGCTCTTCATTTCACACATGTGCCTTCTTGACACACTTAATTTGGTCCAATTGGCTTCACAACACAATTATGTTGTTGTTACCCCCCTCTTTCTGGAGGTGTCAGTCCAAATTCAGCTAAGATTCTGTACATGTGATCAGTTGTTACTGTTGAAGAAATTGACAGCTGTGGTTCTTTGCTGCACCCTTCCTGCACATTACTGCCTTCCTTTCACTTTGCTTTTCCCCCTGCTTGCTTCCCATTTCACCACTTTCCTGTCTCCCCCATTTCTTTTCTTTAAAAAATCCCTGACTAATACTGCTCGATGCGTTGTATCGCTAAGCATGGTAAACGGCAGTAGTATCAGTGAATGTATGTAAAAGTGTCATACACACTTGTAAAAATTATGCCTGCACCACATTTTGAATCCAGTACCATCTGTCTTTATCAGCAATGCATTAACCAGTCCAGCCACAGAGTCAGTTAATTAGAAGATGTATTTTATACAATTGATACTAATTGTCACATTTTCTCTATAAACCATGTTTGGGCAATGCTGCGCATAGTGCAACATTGCTAAGCAAGGCTAATAAAACATTAATTAAATGTCAGGAGAATATTACTGAAATGTATTACCTACATCTGCATTCCAAACCAGTTGTATGTGGTCCAGAGAAGGTACTTATCACTACTTGAAATCAATTACTACCTGCAGCCAAGGATTTACTTAAGGAGCAGGTGTATGCAACAGCAGCTTAGTGTGCAGTTATCCATTCAGTGTATAAAATACACCTGCTACTCAACTGACTTTGTAGCACCATTGTGAAATGCACCGATGGTATCTTGCTTTGGTTCAGATGGTACTGGCTCCAAATACAGGTGTATCTATTATTTTCAAGTACTTTTAGTGTAAATCAAGATTATAAATTGTGATACTTATAAATCTGTGTCATCAGCTGTTTATGCACTCAATGCAATAATTATGAAATAGTTGATTCCTCATGGAAGTGATATCAAATAAAAGTTTATATAACCAATAGTATTTCTTTTTACTGTTGCTTAGTGATGCTGCACATCTCACACCATCTTACACAGATTCTTTAAAGGAGTGAGTGTAGGCAGTTCACAGGGAACCTGCCTACCCTGCTGTTCTGTAGTAATAAAATAAAACATTAAAAATATTGTAAATAATTATAAAAAATGCAAACACTATTAAAATAATAATAAATAAAATAGCTAACAAACAAATAAAAAATTATACATAACAATACAAAAATTAAATAAAAACAACCAAAAATAAAAAAAAAGAAGGAAGGGGGTGGAATGAGAGAAAAAAGGAGAAAATTACTAAACCCATATGTGACATGCAATGCACATGTATAAAGTTCTATGACTCTCTTCTGCTCATACCCCTCCACTTCTTGGTGCAAGAAATCTGGACAACCCTGACAAAGCAGGGGGAAAAGGCCCAAAGATAGGGACATATTTTAAATATTACTCCTATTAACTTAGAAAGTTGCTAGAGTAACAGGGTTTGTTGGAACATACATTTTTAGGAATGATTTGCAATCTGAAACTCAAATGTATGTCATTCTTTAGTGTCTTCAGTCCTCAGATAACCCCAGTGATTTGTCAGAAAAACACACATTTTATGAGGAGCATATCAACAATATGAAATACAAATCTGGGCATTCTGCAAAAATCTGAACAGTTGAGAGGTATGATTCTGCTAGCTTTACTTTTAACAGTACCAACTCTTAACAAATAACTTTTACACTGTTAAGACAACCAAGCTCATAAGAGATACACAATATATTACTGACTGCATCAAGCAATCATGGATATGTGCATATATTGTATATATACTTGTTCCATTTATACTAATGGCAATCTTTAGCAGGCTATTGTTGCCCCTGGTTTATAGGTCTTACATTACATTACATTAGTGATGTAAACTTAAATAGTATTGTATATGTGGGAAGTGTGGTTTTTGGACTGACAACCTCTGACTACTCTGTAATATACTGGACTGTTTTATCCTACAGACTAATGCATGCATGCTTTTCCTTTACAACTGACAAATGCATACTCAATGTGATACAAGTGTTTAACACAATAAGCTGCATTTATTCTTAATGATATAAAAGTACTGTTCGAATGCATACATACCACTTGCATCTTGCATCTGTGCCAGTCTTGCTTCATAAGTTTGCAGATTCAGCAGTCTATCTGCATGAGCTGTGGAAAAAGCAGAACATGACAGAATACCATTAAGAATACCAATCCTGAACAAATGCAGCTGCTAACTCTTAAAGTATTGCCTGTAAGTGATACTTACACATCTGTGGAGTGCTGCCAGTCCAACATTCCTTGATCCACCAGCTGAGGATATCACTCTTCCTCATCCTAAGGTCTCTGTAGTGATTTTTACACTGTTTGCCAGTACAGGGGATACTGATAGCACTGGACAAATCCTAGGCCAAACTATTCCATACATCTGATTTGTAATTGGATCCAAGATTGGGCTCCTGCAACAGTCGGGGACCATACTCATTCATTAGGAATCCAACAAACACTTTGGACACCTGCACACCCCACCTTTGAGACTGAAATCTCAAAACCTCTCCACAAACACCAGCCATGTCTAATGCAGATGAAGACCAAGCTATAATATTGTTTCTCACCAATTCCACTTATCACAGATTCTGAGAGCACACACTTTTAGATTTTGCAACATCTGAAAATGGTGTTCATCGCTTACCATTGTGCAAACACAAGCAATGTGTTTGCTCGATGGTAACTAATACGGACATTAATATATAAGTACATAAATGACACAAAATATTAGTGTGTCAGTCATCAGGAAAATAATTATGATATAAGAAATACTAGGTCAACAGTTATAATTGAGGGTAACTATAATGTAAAGTGGGACACCATTAAGAAAGAATGGAGTCTGCTGCATTCAAACCCTAGACCTTATGTATGGTAGACCTGCACTTACAACTGTTGCCACAAAAAGAATGAAAAATATCCTTATCTATGTTTAATTTTATTGCTATCTAATGCAAGGTGACAACAGTAGAATAAAGGCTGCAGTCCTTGTAGTTGATCCCAGTACTGTCAGGACTTCAGCCCAACACTTAACAACTGCAGCCACAAGAGACGTTGCATGACCATCTCCTAGATTAGTATTCATTTTGAGGTTCACACTGTTAAATGCAGTGCAATGACACAACGGGTTTGCGCCAGGCACAATTACATTAATAGAATGCATCCGATGTCTATTTTTAGATGTCTGGATCCTGTCTGCTACCTGGGTGGTCCAGTCATCCAGTTTGTGCACTGCCACTGTGTGCACAAACCAGCTGAGCATAGTCAAAGCTATTTGTGCTAAGAGCAGCACCATGCAAACAGTGACCTAAAAATTAAGAGAAAGAACAAGCAATAACAGGCAAAAACAGAAATCGATGGATGACATATACAGTGCAATATGTTAGTAATCATGAAATATGCCTATATAGGTCTTAAATCCAAATCTCCATCCAATGCACATTCAGAATACAGGATGGGTGGTTTAACCCTATTTTTCACACAAACACCTTTGTAGCAAGCAACAACACTAATTCAGGACACAAACAAATTAAACAGAATGTACAGTTGTATTAAAATATTACATGTTAGTTGTACATTTAGTGAAATGTTTATCTTTGAAAATACTGTAATCCAAACAGCAGCAGGTGCTGGTATGAAGCGGCCAAAAACCAAAACTGAAACGGTATGCACCAACAGAATAATATGGTGAAAGGAAACCTTTCACTAAATTCACTCTTCAAACGACAAAACTTCCAAACTTCCAAATAGAAATCACCACGCTAACTCTAGCAATGTGGAGCAGTAAATCCTTTAATCACAGTGAGCGCTTTCGCCATGCGGCTTCTTCAGACTGTATTACAATAATGAAGACTCAAACAGTTATCTTTATAACATATTCCCTCATCCCATTGGTTAAAAACGTCATTACACATATTCAATCAACAAAACACAAAAACAGTCGATCTCGTACAGAATGCATTCATGCAATGCAAGCCGCTTCGTTATAAACAAAACAAGTATTCACAGACACCAAATGAACATCACTCCATATATAAGAATTAGTAAAAAGGGGAACAAGTGCAGTAAATACCGAATAAAAACATTTCTAGAGTGTACTACAAGGTCCTTCTCAAGATAGAACCACAGGCAAACATTGTTATGGAATCACTCAATATAGCAACATAAAGATATTTTCACACTTTACTACCCTGCGCTTAGAACGCTAATCATGTGTATAAAAAGTAAGCCAATACTTACTACTCTAAAATCATCAAACCTTAAAAAATGCAACAAACAGTGCTGCTTCTTCTACTTACAAACAGCTACACTATCAAAACACCGAACCACGTTGCTCCTGAAAATGTCGTCATCGTGGACTTAAAGGGGACGACAATCAGGAGTCAGGCATTTGAAATTCGGGCTCTGTAGTGGATGATTCCACATCAGATAGAGAGAATATATATGTACAACTGTATTGAAGTTAACTAACATTAAAATTAAAATTTAAAATTCAATTCTTCCTGCTAAAAAAATCACACTCAGGATGCAGACAGTTGATTTACGAAATGTATTATGGATGTAGGCACCATACATTCAACTGCACTACTTCTGTAGAAAAACCTAAAATAGGACGGACTAATCCAGGAACCGAATGTAAAAAATATATATTTCCATGGAATCAAATACAGCTCACATGCTCTAAATATTCTAAATACAAATGTATACAGGCGTTGCAGGCATTAACATAGCCTAAACCTACTTCAACCTCGCACTCTTAAAACTTGGACATGTTATAGACCAAAAACGGTATTGTCAGTCTCTGTAACACCACATCTAACTGTGCAGTAAGTCTCTAGAGGTGCTATAACCCAGTATCTGAACTTTAAAAAGATATAGCTCGACCACAGCTCTATTGTGTGTGTATGAACATGAAAATGTCATTCCGGGTGTACACTCAAGGGGGAAAAAGGGGAAAAAAGAAGAAAAAGAGGAGGAAAGGAGAGAAGAAGGGAGAAAAGGAGAGAAAAAAGGAGATAAAAGGAGAGAAAAGGAGAGAAAAAAGGGGGAAACATAAAAAAGAAGGGGAGGATAATGTACAGGAAAAAAGGTGAAAGTGAAAGAAAGGAGAAGAAATAATAGAGAGAAGAGAGGAAGGATGGGAACAGGGAAAAAGGGGGAAAAATAAAAGGAACAAGATGGACAAAGAAAGGGATGGAACCAGAGGAAAAGATGAGAGAAGGAGTCTGTAGGTACATATTACTAAGGCACAAAAGTGGAAGACTGGTTATGAACACACTACAGGGGTGTTCTATGGATCCTGCTATTTGGGTACAAATAATCTCCTTTTCCGAAGGAAGGGCCTGACCTGTACTTTGTCATTCAGGCCTGGGTATAACTCAGCCCTCAATCTTATAATCCATTTCATCTCATTCTCAAGGGTGAAGTTAACAATATCCCCTCCTCTCTTATTCGGTATGATCTTCTGAATGACAAAGAATGTAAAAGAGTGGCTGGTCCCTCTCTCTTTATGATGTTTAGCCAAGGCATTAACCACTGAGGCTGTCCTAATGTGGTAAATGTGCTCCCTAATGCGTTCTCTGAGTGACCTGTTGGTTTTACCAACATAGAACGCTTGACATGCTTCACAGGTTGCCATGTAGACAATATTTGAGCTTTCACATGAGGTTTTAGTATAAAAACTATAGCTCCGTTGTGCTTTTTTCCTGTACATTATCCTCCCCTTCTTTTTTATGTTTCCCCCTTTTTTCTCTCCTTTTTCTCTCCTTTTTATCTCCTTTTTTCTCTCCTTTTCTCCCTTCTTCTCTCCTTTCCTCCTTTCCTCCTCTTTTTCTTCTTTTTTCCCCTTTTTCCCCCTTGAGTGTACACCCGGAATGACATTTTCATGTTCATACACACACAATAGAGCTGTGGTCGAGCTATATCTTTTTAAAGTTCAGATACTGGGTTATAGCACCTCTAGAGACTTACTGCACAGTTAGATGTGGTGTTACAGAGACTGACAATACCGTTTTTGGTCTATAACATGTCCAAGTTTTAAGAGTGCGAGGTTGAAGTAGGTTTAGGCTATGTTAATGCCTGCAACGCCTGTATACATTTGTATTTAGAATATTTAGAGCATGTGAGCTGTATTTGATTCCATGGAAATATATATTTTTTACATTCGGTTCCTGGATTAGTCCGTCCTATTTTGGTTTTTCTACAGAAGTAGTGCAGTTGAATGTATGGTGCCTACATCCATAATACATTTCGAAATCAACTGTCTGCATCCTGAGTGTGATTTTTAGCAGGAAGAATTGAATTTTAAATTTTAATTTTAATGTTAGTTAACTTCAATACAGTTGTACATATATATTCTCTATCTGATGTGGAATCATCCACTACAGAGCCGAATTTCAAATGCCTGACTCTGATTGTCGCCCCTTTAAGTCCACGATGACATTTTCAGGAGCAACGTGGTTCGGTGTTTTGATAGTGTAGCTGTTTGTAAGTAGAAGAAGCAGCACTGTTTGTTGCATTTTTAAGGTTTGATGATTTTAGAGTAGTAAGTATTGGCTTACTTTTATACACATGATTAGCGTTCTAAGCGCAGGGTAGTAAAGTGAAAATATCTTTATGTTGCTATATTGAGTGATTCCATAACAATGTTTGCCTGTGGTCCTATCTTGAGAAGGACCTTGTAGTACACTCTAGAAATGTTTTATTCGGTATTTACTGCACTTGTTCCCCTTTTACTAATTCTTATATATGGAGTGATGTTCATTTGGTGTCTGTGAATACTTTTTGTTTATAACGGCTTGCATTGCATGAATGCATTCTGTACGAGATCGACTGTTTTTGTGTTTTGTTGATTGAATATGTGTAATGACGTTTTTAACCAATGGGATGAGGGAATATGTTATAAAGATAACTGTTTGAGTCTTCATTATTGTAATACAGTCTGAAGAAGCCGCATGAAAGCGCCACTGTGATTAAAGGATTTACTGCTCCACATTGCTAGAGTTAGCGTGGTGATTTCTATTTGGAAGTTTGGAAGTTTTGTCGTTTGAAGAGTGAATTTAGTGAAAGGTTTCCTTTCACCATATTATTCTGTTGGTGCATACCGTTTCAGTTTTGGTTTTGGCGCTTCATACCAGCACCTGCTGCTGTTTGGATTACTCTTTATTGTTCTTGCTGGTGTGACATCCTACGCTCGGGGGTTACATTTGACTTTGTTTACTTTGTTTTTCCTTACTCTGAACTGTGGATATGGCGATAACGCTACCTCGAACATAGAACTACCGTACGTACCACAAACTGTCCTACCTAGTGATAGGCTGGGACGGTTTCATGCCTGTGTGACTGGCGGGGAGAACCTGCTACTCTCATATGAGCCGGATTTTGGCTCAATGAATGCTATAAATAATAATGAGAGTTATCTAAGTTTATCAAATGACTTGCAAGTTTTGGAAACTGAGACAATTAAGTTAAAAAAGCTACAAGTCCAACGGCAATATTTTGAAGCATGTTTGGACAAACACATTATTCCTCGTGGGCTACGTATTTTGAAAATGCCCACCTCAGGTGACTCTATACCGGACCTTTTGTTTCAATGGCAGCAGCTCAATATTGAGCTTAGTAATAATTATATGAAATTGTTAATTAGGTTCCATTTACCTGAGGAAGAGAACTTAAGGTTGAAAGTGAATGATTTGTATGATACTATTATTAAGAAATATGTGAATGTTAATATTGATACCAAGATTGAAAGGGTCATAGATAATGTTATGGTTTTTGAAAGACGATTAATTGAACAAAAGAAGAATAAAATCATGAGGGACCTAAGGGATTTTAAAAACTCAAATGTGTTTACTTGGCCTAGAGACCGACCAACTTTGAGTAACAACAATGTTGGTAATAGACACACATCAGGGAATGGTTTTACACATAATTCAAGTGTACAAACAAGGAAAGGGAACGTTCCTAGTATTGAGAATGGATTGGATAGACCGGCAAGCCACAGACCGGTTAATGGGATAACCAGTTCAGATATTAATACGAGGAGGAATGTTTCATATACTGAAATTGTTTTTCAGGAGGACGAATGTGGGGATAGTTCAGATAATCCCACAACCAGGGGGGAAAAGGAGACTGTGGTGGTGGGAATAGATACGCATGCTATCCAACCACCACCTGACCCTACAACCATGAGTAATGTGAGGAAATCGGACGAGGTAGTGGTTAGAAGAAAGGTTTTACAGAGCAATAACAATACCCCTTTCCCCATAGCACAGAAGCAACATCAAGGGAGAACAAGATCGATGAGCAGGGGCAGACAAAAGAGGAAAGGTTCAGGAGGGGAACAACAAGGGCCTACCCTGAAAAGAATGTGGGAGAAGACGATTCTGATTGTGAATCTATCTAAGAAAGTTCTGAATAAGCATGAGAAAGATGTTCTTAATAAGGGTCTTAGCTTCATACCCACTAGAAGGGGTAATGTTGCTGACTCTATTATTGATATTAAAATGTTTGTAAGGAACATTCAGTTGAAACTTGAGTTTGGTAATACCCCTGAGCGACAGGACACTAGCAGGTTTAGAAGCAATAGTGTTTACATCCCCCAATTACATCCATTGTTGGATGTTTACTCTAAGATAACAGAGAATGATATCTATAGTCATTTTGAGAATACAAGGAATGTTACGCATAAACAGAATCTAAGTTTTAATCATAGACTAGCACTTAAGGACCTAAAATATGACACTACCCTTGTTATAAGACCGGCTGACAAAGGTGGACCTATTGTCCTTATGGATTCATTGGATTACAATAGAAGGATGGGAATACTCCTGGGAGAGACCTCCTCATATCTGAAGATAGGGATGGATGTGGTTAAAGAGAAGACCCTACAGGTTTACTATATGCTTGATGAGCTGTTAGCTTCTGATAGTATCATGAAGGAATTATATGACTATTTTAAAGTGAATAATCCCCTCATCCCTATTATACAAGGACTTCCCAAAGTCCATAAATCGGCCATTGATCCACCGATGAGGCCAATTGTAGCCGGACAAGGTTGGGTGACTGAACCCTTTTCTATCTTTATTGAATATCACCTCAGGCCACTGGTCAATAAAAACAAGTTTATACTTAGAGACAGCAAGCAGTTCCTGCTGGATCTATATGACTATATGAAAAAATTAGAGGATGATACTCACTACATCTTAGTAACACTTGATGTTGTGAGTCTTTTTACTGTAATCCCCAATGATGTAGGTGTACAATATATACAAGAGTACCTTAAAAATCATTCTGATTTCACCACTGTGAAAATAGAATTTATTGCTTTACTTCTAGAAACAGTTTTATTAAATAACGTTTTCATGTTTGGAGATGATATCTTCTTACAGAAGGATGGCGTAGCTATGCACGTCATGTGCCAATAGCTACGCCAACCTTGTCATGGCACAATGGGAAGAGTTATTCCTTTTTAATACACTACAGTTTCAGGAACATGTTGGTTTTTACCGTAGGTTTGTCGATGACCTTTTCTTTATTTGGAGGGGAGACAGAGAGGCATTGTTGAATTTTGTTGAATGCATGTACAGTTCAACTGAGTTCCTTAGGTTCACTTTAAACTACTCAGTAGACCACATCTCATATTTGGATGTGAGCATCAATAGACTCAGTAATGGGCTACTTAACACAAATGTGCATAGGAAGTTATGTTTCAGGAACACTATTCTACACAGGGATAGTATGCATCCCAAGTATGTGTTCGACAATGTAATGAAGGGCCAGATAATGAGGGCCTCTAGGTTGAACCCTACCAATGAAGGCTATGCAGATGAACTTAAAGGCTTGAAGGCTAGATTCTTAAAAAGGGGTTACAATGAAAGTACCTTTGAATGTACTGCTATTGATGTTGAAAGCCTCAGAAACACCAGGGCAAAACCATACTACTCTGAGCCTTTACCTGCTTTAGTATTGAACAGTCATTCGAACCCCAATAAGAGTAGAGCTTCCATGTTCTATACCAAAGATTCAGTGGATCTGAAACAAATTTTGGGGAAACACTGGGATTTACTGATGTTAGACCCTGACATAAAGGAGATAGTGGGGTCATGCCCAAGTATCACTTATAAAAATCAACCCAATTTAAAGAGGATTTTGTGTAAACCCAGGAGCAACTTAGCTACAGAGAGACTTAGCACACAGTTGACGAACACCACACCGTGTGGTAGATGCAATCAGTGTATGTTTATTAATGAAACAGTGAGCTTTATCCATCCCACCACTCAACGGAGTTATAGTTTTTATACTAAAACCTCATGTGAAAGCTCCAATATTGTCTACATGGCAACCTGTGAAGCATGTCAAGCGTTCTATGTTGGTAAAACCAACAGGTCACTCAGAGAACGCATTAGGGAGCACATTTACCACATTAGGACAGCCTCAGTGGTTAATGCCTTGGCTAAACATCATAAAGAGAGAGGGACCAGCCACTCTTTTACATTCTTTGTCATTCAGAAGATCATACCGAATAAGAGAGGAGGGGATATTGTTAACTTCACCCTTGAGAATGAGATGAAGTGGATTATAAGATTGAGGGCTGAGTTATACCCAGGCCTGAATGACAAAGTACAGGTCAGGCCCTTCCTTCGGAAAAGGAGATTATTTGTACCCAAATAGCAGGATCCATAGAACACCCCTGTAGTGTGTTCATAACCAGTCTTCCACTTTTGTGCCTTAGTAATATGTACCTACAGACTCCTTCTCTCATCTTTTCCTCTGGTTCCATCCCTTTCTTTGTCCATCTTGTTCCTTTTATTTTTCCCCCTTTTTCCCTGTTCCCATCCTTCCTCTCTTCTCTCTATTATTTCTTCTCCTTTCTTTCACTTTCACCTTTTTTCCTGTACATTATCCTCCCCTTCTTTTTTATGTTTCCCCCTTTTTTCTCTCCTTTTTCTCTCCTTTTTATCTCCTTTTTTCTCTCCTTTTCTCCCTTCTTCTCTCCTTTCCTCCTCTTTTTCTTCTTTTTTCCCCTTTTTCCCCCTTGAGTGTACACCCGGAATGACATTTTCATGTTCATACACACACAATAGAGCTGTGGTCGAGCTATATCTTTTTAAAGTTCAGATACTGGGTTATAGCACCTCTAGAGACTTACTGCACAGTTAGATGTGGTGTTACAGAGACTGACAATACCGTTTTTGGTCTATAACATGTCCAAGTTTTAAGAGTGCGAGGTTGAAGTAGGTTTAGGCTATGTTAATGCCTGCAACGCCTGTACACATTTGTATTTAGAGTATTTAGAGCATGTGAGCTGTATTTGATTCCATGGAAATATATATTTTTTACATTCGGTTCCTGGATTAGTCCGTCCTATTTTAGGTTTTTCTACAGAAGTAGTGCATTTGAATGTATGGTGCCTACATCCATAATACATTTCGTAAATCAACTGTCTGCATCCTGAGTGTGATTTTTTAGCAGGAAGAATTAAATTTTAAATTTTAATTTTAATGTTAGTTAACTTCAATACAGTTGTATATATATATTTTCTCTATCTGATGTGGAATCATCCACTACAGAGCCCGAATTTCAAATGCCTGACTCCTGATTGTCGTCCCCTTTAAGTCCACGATGACGACATTTTCAGGAGCGACGTGGTTCGGTGTTTTGATAGTGTAGCTGTTTGTAAGTAGAAGAAGCAGCACTGTTTGTTGCATTTTTTAAGGTTTGATGATTTTAGAGTAGTAAGTATTGGCTTACTTTTTATACACATGATTAGCGTTCTAAGCGTAGGTTAGTAAAGTGTGAAAATATCTTTATGTTGCTATATTGAGTGATTCCATAACAATGTTTGCCTGTGGTTCTATCTTGAGAAGGACCATGTAGTACACTCTAGAAATGTTTTTATTCGGTATTTACTGCACTTGTTCCCCTTTTTACTAATTCTTATATATGGAGTGATGTTCATTTGGTGTCTGTGAATACTTTTTTGTATATAACGAAGCGGCTTGCATTGCATGAATGCATTCTGTACGAGATCGACTGTTTTTGTGTTTTGTTGATTGAATATGTGTAATGACGTTTTTAACCAATGGGATGAGGGAATATGTTATAAAGATAACTGTTTGAGTCTTCATTATTGTAATACAGTCTGAAGAAGCCGCATGGCGAAAGCGCTCACTGTGATTAAAGGATTTACTGCTCCACATTGCTAGAGTTAGCGTGGTGATTTCTATTTGGAAGTTTGGAAGTTTTGTCGTTTGAAGAGTGAATTTAGTGAAAGGTTTCCTTTCACCATACTATTCTGTTGGTGCATACCGTTTCAGTTTTGGTTTTTGGCCGCTTCATACCAGCACCTGCTGCTGTTTGGATTACTCTTTATTGTTCTTGCTGGTGTGACATCCTACGCTCGGGGGTTACATTTGACTTTGTTTACTTTGTTTTTTTCCTTACTCCTGAACTGTGGATATGGCCGATAACGCTACCTCGAACATAGAACTACCGTACGTACCACAAACTGTCCTACCTAGTGATAGGCTGGGACGGTTTCATGCCTGTGTGACTGGCGGGGAGAACCTGCTACTCTCATATGAGCCGGATTTTGGCTCAATGAATGCTATAAATAATAATGAGAGTTATCTAAGTTTATCAAATGACTTGCAAGTTTTGGAAACTGAGACAATTAAGTTAAAAAAGCTACAAGTCCAACGGCAATATTTTGAAGCATGTTTGGACAAACACATTATTCCTCGTGGGCTACGTATTTTGAAAATGCCCACCTCAGGTGACTCTATACCGGACCTTTTGTTTCAATGGCAGCAGCTCAATATTGAGCTTAGTAATAATTATATGAAATTGTTAATTAGGTTCCATTTACCTGAGGAAGAGAACTTAAGGTTGAAAGTGAATGATTTGTATGATACTATTATTAAGAAATATGTGAATGTTAATATTGATACCAAGATTGAAAGGGTCATAGATAATGTTATGGTTTTTGAAAGACGATTAATTGAACAAAAGAAGAATAAAATCATGAGGGACCTAAGGGATTTTAAAAACTCAAATGTGTTTACTTGGCCTAGAGACCGACCAACTTTGAGTAACAACAATGTTGGTAATAGACACACATCAGGGAATGGTTTTACACATAATTCAAGTGTACAAACAAGGAAAGGAACGTTCCTAGTATTGAGAATGGATTGGATAGACCGGCAAGCCACAGACCGGTTAATGGGATAACCAGTTCAGATATTAATACGAGGAGGAATGTTTCATATACTGAAATTGTTTTTCAGGAGGACGAATGTGGGGATAGTTCAGATAATCCCACAACCAGGGGGGAAAAGGAGACTGTGGTGGTGGGAATAGATACGCATGCTATCCAACCACCACCTGACCCTACAACCATGAGTAATGTGAGGAAATCGGACGAGGTAGTGGTTAGAAGAAAGGTTTTACAGAGCAATAACAATACCCCTTTCCCCATAGCACAGAAGCAACATCAAGGGAGAACAAGATCGATGAGCAGGGGCAGACAAAAGAGGAAAGGTTCAGGAGGGGAACAACAAGGGCCTACCCTGAAAAGAATGTGGGAGAAGACGATTCGCTGATTGTGAATCTATCTAAGAAAGTTCTGAATAAGCATGAGAAAGATGTTCTTAATAAGGGTCTTAGCTTCATACCCACTAGAAGGGGTAATGTTGCTGACTCTATTATTGATATTAAAATGTTTGTAAGGAACATTCAGTTGAAACTTGAGTTTGGTAATACCCCTGAGCGACAGGACACTAGCAGGTTTAGAAGCAATAGTGTTTACATCCCCCAATTACATCCATTGTTGGATGTTTACTCTAAGATAACAGAGAATGATATCTATAGTCATTTTGAGAATACAAGGAATGTTACGCATAAACAGAATCTAAGTTTTAATCATAGACTAGCACTTAAGGACCTAAAATATGACACTACCCTTGTTATAAGACCGGCTGACAAAGGTGGACCTATTGTCCTTATGGATTCATTGGATTACAATAGAAGGATGGGAATACTCCTGGGAGAGACCTCCTCATATCTGAAGATAGGGATGGATGTGGTTAAAGAGAAGACCCTACAGGTTTACTATATGCTTGATGAGCTGTTAGCTTCTGATAGTATCATGAAGGAATTATATGACTATTTTAAAGTGAATAATCCCCTCATCCCTATTATACAAGGACTTCCCAAAGTCCATAAATCGGCCATTGATCCACCGATGAGGCCAATTGTAGCCGGACAAGGTTGGGTGACTGAACCCTTTTCTATCTTTATTGAATATCACCTCAGGCCACTGGTCAATAAAAACAAGTTTATACTTAGAGACAGCAAGCAGTTCCTGCTGGATCTATATGACTATATGAAAAAATTAGAGGATGATACTCACTACATCTTAGTAACACTTGATGTTGTGAGTCTTTTTACTGTAATCCCCAATGATGTAGGTGTACAATATATACAAGAGTACCTTAAAAATCATTCTGATTTCACCACTGTGAAAATAGAATTTATTGCTTTACTTCTAGAAACAGTTTTATTAAATAACGTTTTCATGTTTGGAGATGATATCTTCTTACAGAAGGATGGCGTAGCTATGGGCACGTCATGTGCCAATAGCTACGCCAACCTTGTCATGGCACAATGGGAAGAGTTATTCCTTTTTAATACACTACAGTTTCAGGAACATGTTGGTTTTTACCGTAGGTTTGTCGATGACCTTTTCTTTATTTGGAGGGGAGACAGAGAGGCATTGTTGAATTTTGTTGAATGCATGTACAGTTCAACTGAGTTCCTTAGGTTCACTTTAAACTACTCAGTAGACCACATCTCATATTTGGATGTGAGCATCAATAGACTCAGTAATGGGCTACTTAACACAAATGTGCATAGGAAGTTATGTTTCAGGAACACTATTCTACACAGGGATAGTATGCATCCCAAGTATGTGTTCGACAATGTAATGAAGGGCCAGATAATGAGGGCCTCTAGGTTGAACCCTACCAATGAAGGCTATGCAGATGAACTTAAAGGCTTGAAGGCTAGATTCTTAAAAAGGGGTTACAATGAAAGTACCTTTGAATGTACTGCTATTGATGTTGAAAGCCTCAGAAACACCAGGGCAAAACCATACTACTCTGAGCCTTTACCTGCTTTAGTATTGAACAGTCATTCGAACCCCAATAAGAGTAGAGCTTCCATGTTCTATACCAAAGATTCAGTGGATCTGAAACAAATTTTGGGGAAACACTGGGATTTACTGATGTTAGACCCTGACATAAAGGAGATAGTGGGGTCATGCCCAAGTATCACTTATAAAAATCAACCCAATTTAAAGAGGATTTTGTGTAAACCCAGGAGCAACTTAGCTACAGAGAGACTTAGCACACAGTTGACGAACACCACACCGTGTGGCAGATGCAATCAGTGTATGTTTATTAATGAGACAGTGAGCTTTATCCATCCCACCACTCAACGGAGCTATAGTTTTTATACTAAAACCTCATGTGAAAGCTCAAATATTGTCTACATGGCAACCTGTGAAGCATGTCAAGCGTTCTATGTTGGTAAAACCAACAGGTCACTCAGAGAACGCATTAGGGAGCACATTTACCACATTAGGACAGCCTCAGTGGTTAATGCCTTGGCTAAACATCATAAAGAGAGAGGGACCAGCCACTCTTTTACATTCTTTGTCATTCAGAAGATCATACCGAATAAGAGAGGAGGGGATATTGTTAACTTCACCCTTGAGAATGAGATGAAATGGATTATAAGATTGAGGGCTGAGTTATACCCAGGCCTGAATGACAAAGTACAGGTCAGGCCCTTCCTTCGGAAAAGGAGATTATTTGTACCCAAATAGCAGGATCCATAGAACACCCCTGTAGTGTGTTCATAACCAGTCTTCCACTTTTGTGCCTTAGTAATATGTACCTACAGACTCCTTCTCTCATCTTTTCCTCTGGTTCCATCCCTTTCTTTGTCCATCTTGTTCCTTTTATTTTTCCCCCTTTTTCCCTGTTCCCATCCTTCCTCTCTTCTCTCTATTATTTCTTCTCCTTTCTTTCACTTTCACCTTTTTTCCTGTACATTATCCTCCCCTTCTTTTTTCTTTTTTATTTTCCCTTTTTTCTCTCCTTTTTTCTCTCCTTTTTATCTCCTTTTTTCTCCCCTTTTTTCTACCCTCTTCTCTCCCTTCCTCCTCTTTTTTTCCTCTTTTTTCCCTTTTTCCCCTTTGAGTGTACACCCGGAATGACATTTTCATGTTCATACACACACAATAGAGCTGTGGTCGAGCTATATCTTTTTAAAGTTCAGATACTGGGTTATAGCACCTCTAGAGACTTACTGCACAGTTAGATGTGGTGTTACAGAGACTGACAATACCGTTTTTGGTCTATAACATGTCCAAGTTTTAAGAGTGCGAGGTTGAAGTAGGTTTAGGCTATGTTAATGCCTGCAACGCCTGTATACATTTGTATTTAGAATATTTAGAGCATGTGAGCTGTATTTGATTCCATGGAAATATATATTTTTTACATTCGGTTCCTGGATTAGTCCGTCCTATTTTAGGTTTTTCTACAGAAGTAGTGCAGTTGAATGTATGGTGCCTACATCCATAATACATTTCGTAAATCAACTGTCTGCATCCTGAGTGTGATTTTTTAGCAGGAAGAATTGAATTTTAAATTTTAATTTTAATGTTAGTTAACTTCAATACAGTTGTACATATATATTCTCTCTATCTGATGTGGAATCATCCACTACAGAGCCCGAATTTCAAATGCCTGACTCCTGATTGTCGTCCCCTTTAAGTCCACGATGACGACATTTTCAGGAGCGACGTGGTTCGGTGTTTTGATAGTGTAGCTGTTTGTAAGTAGAAGAAGCAGCACTGTTTGTTGCATTTTTTAAGGTTTGATGATTTTAGAGTAGTAAGTATTGGCTTACTTTTTATACACATGATTAGCGTTCTAAGCGCAGGGTAGTAAAGTGTGAAAATATCTTTATGTTGCTATATTGAGTGATTCCATAACAATGTTTGCCTGTGGTTCTATCTTGAGAAGGACCTTGTAGTACACTCTAGAAATGTTTTTATTCGGTATTTACTGCACTTGTTCCCCTTTTTACTAATTATTATATATGGAGTGATGTTCATTTGGTGTCTGTGAATACTTTTTTGTTTATAACGAAGCGGCTTGCATTGCATGAATGCATTCTGTACGAGATCGACTGTTTTTGTGTTTTGTTGATTGAATATGTGTAATGACGTCTTTAACCAATGGGATGAGGGAATATGTTATAAAGATAACTGTTTGAGTCTTCATTATTGTAATACAGTCTGAAGAAGCCGCATGGCGAAAGCGCTCACTGTGATTAAAGGATTTACTGCTCCACATTGCTAGAGTTAGCGTGGTGATTTCTATTTGGAAGTTTGGAAGTTTTGTCGTTTGAAGAGTGAATTTAGTGAAAGGTTTCCTTTCACCATATTATTCTGTTGGTGCATACCGTTTCAGTTTTGGTTTTTGGCCGCTTCATACCAGCACCTGCTGCTGTTTGGATTACTCTTTATTGTTCTTGCTGGTGTGACATCCTACGCTCGGGGGTTACATTTGACTTTGTTGAAAATACTGTACTTAGTGATTACACACTCTGTTATATTTCTTGCTTGCAAATATACAGCACTGTCTTAACTTTCTGTGTTCCTTGGTCATTCAGCAGTTATCTCACCAGTACTCTGGGACGTACAGTGTGTAAA
Source organism: Protopterus annectens (assembly GCF_019279795.1). Classification (NCBI taxonomy): domain Eukaryota; kingdom Metazoa; phylum Chordata; order Ceratodontiformes; family Protopteridae; genus Protopterus; species Protopterus annectens. The sequence continues at coordinate 660,955,438 of NC_056727.1, read as the reverse complement.
CCATTCTATATCATTGCCCTTACAATGTCAAATGATATTAACTGGAAATAATATGATATCCAGTTGACAACTAAGGAAAGCCAGGTCGGATGTCACAAACAAGCACTGATTGCTCTTTTGTGGGTGGGGGAGCACAGGTGTGTTCCTGCTATGGCACTAGCAAGACTATATTGATCTGGTTACTCTGCTTGTTTGACATCCTGCCTGTTGTCTGACTTAGGGAGGGTTGAGAAGTCAGAAACTGCAATGTGTATCCTTACTGTTGAACTTTTCTCTGTAAAGCTTTCTTAGTACAAATGTATGATGAAGTAGGAGGATGGTTTTAGGCTCCTAGGTGGTGAGTCAGTGTGCAGTGGCTTGTCTCCTAGCCAATGCAAGGACATACTGAGCATGGCTGTGTCTGCCTACAATCACACCAGCTGCTGGTTCCCCTTCTGACTCATCATCAGCCTATGACTATGGTGACCTTGGCATTGTCGGGAGGATGTGTTCCCCTTCCCCTTGCTGATCCTGCTGCAGCAGTTTCCACAAGATTAACTTGGGTAGTATAGTGCATGTGATGAGCATTGTGGGATATGTCAATGGATTGTAATGGAGGCCTTGGCCAGATGTATGTAGGTACTGGCACTATGACTGTAGTAGCTCAAAAACATACTGTATGAAATTACAGGTTGGACCGTGTGTCTCATTAAGGTGTTCTTGTGTGTGTGTGTGTGTGTGTGTGTGTGTGTGTGTGTGTGTGTGTGTGTGTGTGTGTGTGTGTGCGTGTGTGTGTGTGTACACTCGTGTGCATGTGCGTACAGGCACGCGCATTTCTGATCATTTCTTTGGCCATGACTCCAGTGCAGAGCATGCATCCACCCCTAAATGAGCCTGTGAGATATCCCCCATAGCACACATTTGGTGCAGATGGGAGATGTGGAACATATGGAAGTCATGTTAACTGCCAGGGTTGCCAGCACACACGTTTCATATAATTCCATGCCATTACACATGACTTGGCAGTTGTTTGAGTGGTAGACCTTACAGTTACTGTAGACCCTACTCTGTTCCCCAGGTGTCATTTACATGTGTACATGACTGCAATGTATGGCACACATTACTTCAGGGTAGTGCAATACATGGTACAGTTATAGCATTCATGTGACCCTCTCCTCAGAACTAATGGTAAACTGTATTTGCTCTCTACCATGTAGCATGCAGGAATGTTTGGAAGATCCGGGATGCCAATGCCTATGACACACCAAGCATGTCCCTGGTAGTCTGTGAAAAGTACCTGTGGCTAAGATTCTGTGTTAAACATATACCTTATTTTCCACTGGGATGGATTCCTTGCGTTTGGCTCTGGCTGTGAGTCAAGGCTGCCAGAGGTCACACAGTTTCTGTACTTTTTCCTTAGCCTGCAAAATCTTCACCTTCTCTGTCTATGGCTATTGGCAGCAACAGCATCATTGGCTTCAGCCTGTAGCACAGGCAAATATATTAAAAAGCAGCAGCTAATGACAATCTGTCTGTGTTTACTTTGTGTTACTTTGTGTCTGTAGTCATAGGTTCACAGCATGATACTAGGCTATTGGCTTGGAGGCCCTTATAAGCCTAACCAAGAATTTCACCCATGTTCCCACAATGTCAGCACCTGTTTTCCCTGTCCAGCAGGGAGGGACACATGTGGGATCCCAGGGGGTATATAGTTTCATAGGATGATACTAGGCTTTCGGCCTGGAGTCCACTATTTTTTCAATTGCCATAAAAAACAGCATGGAGTCTGCATGGATGCTTTATATCTTGTTGACTAGCTCCATAGGATTTGTTGAGTAGCATGCAATTCAGCTGCTTATGCTGTAATTAGCATATCTGAAGCACAGACTAAGACAGAAGCAATCCATTACTAATGTACTCATTTATAAAAAGGCAAATGTGTAGCTAGGCAAAGTGATGTGTATGAGTGCTATTGCATTGTTTAACTCAGTGACAAATGACACATTTATTTTGAATAGTATGTCTCTATAGAGGAATATTGTACTTCAGCAAGTATGTATACATGTTGTTACCTACATAACACATATGCTGTTATGTAGTTAAGATCAATGTGAAGTAAATCTGTATGTATTTTTAGAACAGTAATCATGGCATGGCCTTGTTTTTCAAACCATTTCAGAGGTACAGAGGATGTAGCATAGGCTGAAAATATATTGCTGTGTGAAAACTAGGTACATATCTTTCGTGGAAAGGTCCTTTGATAGCACTTTTAGCATTTCACAGTTGTTTGGTTTTTCAGGACACAAAATGTCTGTTCAACACTGGCCCCAATTTAATGAGGCTGAGAATTACCTCATCATAGAGGGCTTACATCAACATCATGCAGTACTGCTGTCCTGAGGGCGGGCCAATATGGCTCAGTGTTCAGCCCTGTGGGATGAATTAGTCTGCAACTTAAATAATATTGGGGGCATCACAGTAGCACTTATGAGCAGGTGCATCACAGAGCCACAGATGTGATAACAGCTTCAAGGAGGCATGCAGCTGCAGTGGTACATGATTACTAAATCACTGGTGGTGGGCCTGTTGAAGAACCCCCTCTCACTGCCACAGAGGAATTTCTGGCAAACATTCCCACACAGGACAGCTCCCAGCAATCAATGACCCAGTATGTTCTAGGCATGGGCACCACTCCTGCATCTCAAGAGGAGCTTCCAGGTATGTTTTGTTAGATCATCATTAGAATACTGTAGCATTCTACAAGGGTTTCAGTAGTTTATATGTGTGTGTCAATGTGTTTTTTGGGTGGGGGAATTTAAGATAGCTGCAGTTTTAAGCTTATTTTGAAGTTGTCAGTCACAGTCTTGTTAACACTTGAGTTACTGCAGATATAGATGAGTAAAGGTATTACCCCCTGCTATACTGTTAAATTTGGTGCTGTTCTCATTACCTCTTCCTTTACTTATTTCAGGACCATCAGGAATTCAGAGATGTAGGGCTCCTGCAGTTGGTAAGCATAATACATTTATGTCAGTACTGTAGATACATTCCAAGATATCTGATAATGTGTCCTCTCAGGCCTGCTGTATGTATTGCTATACTGTCTGCATACCTGTCAACTGTACAGATTTTTGCTGAATGTTCAGAATTTTGACTCATATTTCTAGTTCATATTTCATATCATAGTGATTTTCTGGCAAACTATTGACAAGTCATTAAAGACTGAAGACATAAAATAATGACAGAGATCTGAGTTTCAGACTTCATATCCTTCAGAAATGTCATGCTAAAGCAAAACCTGCTATTCTATCAACTTTCTTAGTTTGTAAGAGCAGTATTTCAAAATGTTCCCTATTCTTGGGCCTTTGTCCACCCATTATTTATGCCTTTGTCCAGATTTCTTGGTGTAAGTGGTTGAGAGGTATGACTGTCTGTAATAGTGACAGCAGTGTAAATTGTTTAGCATATATTGCAGCATAGTAGTGCAGAGATTAATGTATTTCTGTATTTCTTCCTTTTATCACAGGTGATCATGGAAGTGGTTTTGTGTCCCCAATGCCACCTGATGTCGATGTCTCATCAGACTTTGATGATGATGGTGATCAAATTGAGGCACAGCTGGGGGTTGCAGAGGCTGAATCTGACAGAGACTGACACTCCGCAACTTCCCTCATTTTCCCCATACACAGCCAGTACACCTACACATCTCCAGTCCACTGAGGCCACAGATATTGGATGGGTGGAGATCAAGGACATTGACCAGGTAAGTGTAGCTACTGCTGCTTCAGAACCTGTTGACTCTGGCCATAGCCAAACTGTTGGCAAGGTGCCATGCAGGAGGCTTGATAGGGGTGCTCAGAAGAGGCCTGCTGTCCCTCCTCCACCTGGTACAGGTGTCTCTTCGTGTCTAACGTAACGTATGTTTAGGGCCATCATGGAGGCACAGGCACACTCAGAAAGGGGCTCCAGACAAATGCACAGAGTTGTAGATGTGGCACAGTCTGACATCCTTGACTGCCTCTGCAGTGTTGTTGAATCCATGGATCAGATGAATAACAAACTGGAGCAAGGTGTGTCTGTGATGGAGAGCAGAGGATCTGTCATGGAATGCATACTGTCTTTAATGGAATGTCTCCTGGGAGAGGAACATTAGCCTCATGGGCATAGGTCAGCAACTACATCTGTTGTGAGCCAACGTGGCCATGTCCGATCATGCTCCAGTAGTGGCAGTACTTCCACTGCTCCATCAGGGAGTGTGCTGTCCACACCAAAACATGGCAGGCCATTAGGTCATGGTCCTGGGCATTCCTGTAAAGGGAGCACATCCAGCAGACATCACTCACCTACAGGTAGTAGCCCTGCATCTGACCTTGGGCATGGTGGTGCCAGTGCAATTCCTGGCAGAGCCAGTTCTCTTGGTTGGGGCAAAAATGATGAACTGTCAACTGTACCATGCATGGCTCACATCTGTCTGACATACATACATACACGTAGAGCTAGCACTGAGATTGGCTGTGTGCATGCAGGCATTCGCACACCAATGTTACATTGAGGGCACCTACAGACACACACGCAACATTTTTATGGTCTGTCTTGCCTGCTTCACTTCCTCACTTACACACACATTCACACACGTTTTGTGTCAGCCTAGGCCTCCTGCACCCCCACACAACACCCTGTGTGAGTGATGATAACTGTGCTATATCCCTGTTTTCTATCTTTTAGAATTCAGGGATAGTAAAGCTGTGTCTGATGCACAGGGTGACTATTTACATAAATGATGATTACACCTGCATGTCTGGTGTTTAACTGATTGCATTTGTCAGTTACATTCTACTTGTCCATTTATACAGATGCTACCATCATTTCACTACTTTACAGTGGATACTCTTGTAAGGATTGTGAGGTTAACAACTGAAATTTGTATCATACAATTTGTAATTTTCCCTAGAATTATTTTTATTACAGAGTTGTGGTGCACATCAGAAGTCACAATGTCAGATTCTGATATCAGAATTTTAAGTGTGTCCTGTAGTCAACTCTCATCAAAACAGTAATACAGTATAACAGTATTTCTGGTATGTACATCACCATAGCTTCATAGGTACACAGGATATTACTAGGCTATTAATCTAATGGTGTTTAGAAGCCTAACCATTAAATCACAATATAAAATTCGATGTCAGATATCATGTATGAGCAAGATTTGTCTAGCAAAGACTACCCATGTCCAGGTGAGAAGTGGGGGCAATGCAGGGCAGAGATTAACAGTTTCACATCAAGTCATCCATGCTGTGATGAAACAGTGTCATGAAGGTACTTGGCTTGACATGGTTTTGAAGCCTATTCCAGAGAAGATAACCTATGGGAGATATAGCTGTCTCTCCATCATGTCCTATATATGTCAGTCTACATTGATATCCCTTGAACAGCTGACTGTAATCCCAAATGACATATGTAGGGGCAGCATTTCCATCACAATTACATCAGAGATAGCACTGTAAGGCATACATAAGTCACCTTGAAGCAGTCTGTGTCATACTGAGTACAGTAACAGCTACATCAGTCTGTCCATATTAGACACATGTTTAACACCTTGATTTATATTACTTGTAAATTTCTGAGGTCTGTCGTTTCTGCAGGTGTCTGTTATACTACATAGCAAAGGGGATATTATACTGAAGAGCAGGCGGAGGGATAACTATAAAGGATTTAGAACTGAATGTGACACTGGTGCAATGGCTTTGCTAATCTCATGCAAAATGTAGAAAACCTTCCTCACCACAATGGACACATGTTGCAGTCTACTTGTGTTCCCAGGTCTATCAATACAGAATTGGTGATTAGGGTGTTCAAAGCTATGTCATAATAAGCTGGAACCTTGTTAATACCAAAGGAAATGATGATGCATTTATATGATGGTCATTTAGCAACACAGAGTTGTCATTAGTCATGAGTTGGTCTAAGCCCCTTTTGAAAACCACTCACATTATTAGAGGATACAATGATAGCACCTAAGTGTCCTTCAACCACAAACCTGGCTAGCCACAGACACTCTGTTTTTATCTGAACTTCTGAGAAGTACATGGCAAACATGAAGGGACACAGCAGTGGCACTTGTGGTAAGTGATGGTTCTACTGCTAGAGGTGAACCTTCCTACTTTAAATGAGTGTTATTTGTCTGTGAGCCAGTTTGCAACCCACTGGACAGCATACCTTTTGATCTTCACCTGCCTTCATTTCTCACTGACACACAAATGTAGGATTGTGTGGAAGGCCATGGCCAAATCAAGATAGACAAAGTCAATGCTGTGCACACATGCTACGTCTCTGGTCACATTATTGAATACCAACAGTTTTAGCATGCACAACCTTCCCTTGAGAAAACCATGCTAAAACAGATGTAGATTTTGGATATCAACTCTGTCTTTGTATCTGACATCCATGAAAATCTATTTCATTGTCTTACAGTTGAGGCTTATGAAACTTAAGGGGCTATAAGTACATCTGTATGTTGCTGATCCACCTTGTGTAGGGGGAAATAGGTTCCTGATTTCAAATCTATGTGGATAAAGGCAGTACTCAGACTGTGATTGAATAGGGTATCTAGTGCAGTAGTTCGCTGGATAAGAACATTAAGAATGCATGCTGGAATGCCATCTGGTCCCATGGAGGCTGTGTTCCTAGTCTTGGAGAGAGCAGTGTTTACTTGCTCTTTGTAGAGAGAGGTTAAAGGTGATGTTGAAGACATTTGGTAAGCTTGTGGGTGGGTGCTGGAATAATTTTTATCAAAGCATGTCTGTTAGCAGGTTTTCAATTTACATTGGGTCAGTAACATCCACAATTTATTCAGCACACATCTGAGTTACACCTTTGATGTTGCAGATGTAGCAGAGGCAAGCCTTATGGTTATCCTTGGCTATGGTTTCAACTTATCTCCCATAGCTGCTCTGTGAGGATTTTACAAGGTGTCTTGTTGTCTTGTTTAGGCTGGGGATCTTCATCTTCCAGTTTGGAATTTAAGCTTTTGTATTTGTCGACAACAGCTTTGTTCACTTACTGTATAATCAAGTAATGTCAGACATCCATCAGCATGGTTATTATTTTCATAAGGAACTTTCTTCAATCGTCTATACATTTGTGTAGATGTTTATACAGGGTATCAAGTTATACCTTACTATAGTTGTCAATGTCCTCTGTGGAAACTGGAGTTTGAAAGAAGATTATACCATGCCTTAGGATGGTGTAGTTACCTTGAAAGATGTATTTTCACCTGAACTCTCATTTTTAATTCTGTACCTATTGCAAATTCTAAAAAAATCTACTTTATGAGTGGATTGAAACAGTGCAGGCCCTGCACATGAGTGGTTGCATTGGTCAATGCTGTTTGTGAGGACTAGATCTAGACCATTACAGATACTTGTGGGGTGGGGCAGTCTTAGCTCCATGGCATATGAGTTATCAAAGTCCAAGAATTATTGTGCAAGTGAGTTTGGCCTCATATAAGTTTCACAATCAATGTAGTTATACTTGAAATACTTGAAATCCTCCCTGAGTAGGTTGTTTTGGTCAACTTAAATTGTTACAAGTACATATAAATAGGCTGTGTGGCCTTCTTGTTCATAGAAGGGGACATATTTCTAGCGATAACATTAAGGGGTTTCTTAGCCACAGTAAATTGGATTTACATTAACTCCATATACTTATGTTGTCTAACTCCTGTAGAGGAGGAATTATCTTCAGTAAAGAGAGATAATCCACTTCCTGTGGTTCCCACTTCAAATTGCAGTCTGAATGTGTGGAAGGCATTCTAGCCTTGCAAGGCATTCTAGCCTTGCAAGGCTGGGTTACTTACTGCGGCCTTGAATTAGGTTTCTGTGACTGCACAGATATCCACCACTTCCATTGGGACAAATATTGACAGAGAATGCAGTTTCTGATGTTAACTCCTACAGTTTAGCAGCATGATCCTTACTTTGTTGGAGTTATATATATTTGCACATATTAACTTCTGTTTTTGTGAGCTTGTCTAATAAAGGCATTATCGTGGAGGCAAGTTCATAGGTTCATAGGTAGGTACTATGCTATCTGCCCGAGGGCATTTATAAGCCTAGCCAGAATGTGTCAGCTTTCGCAGCCCCATTGATTAATTAACTGAGCGTCTGTCAAGAAGAGCCAATCAAGTGATCCCAGGGGGTGTATTTTCTGTTACCCATTCACTCGTCAAGGTTTCTCTTGAAGACCGTTAGTGAGGGGCTCTGCCTAATGTAGTTAGGAATTTTGTTCTAAAGCATGGGGAGTCTCTGTGACAAGAATCTATCCCCTCCAGCATGTTCTATTTATTGTTGTGGCGAGGTTTAGCTCACTAGAGCAAGTGGCTCACAGTGACTTGGATTTCTTTAGGTGGAGCATGTCCATCACTTCTGAGTTGAACATGGCTTTGTAAGTCAGGCAGAGATCACCTCTGAGTAAGCAATATGCCACTGAGTACAGCTGGAGTTTTTCCAGTTGGGCTGTATAGGACATATGTTTGAGACCAGTAATCCTCTTGGTGAGGTACTTTTGTGGTCTTTCCAGCTGTTGGAAGTGTCTTGTGAGGTACATCCCAAATGGGGCATTGTACTCTATGATGGGTCTGATGAGTGATGAGTAGAGGGGCACTATAACCTCTTTATTTCTAGATGTGAACCCTTTAGTAATTAGATGGGCTACATAGAAGGATTTCCTAACTACTTTGGCAAAATGATTGTCAAAGGAGAGATTACTGTCTACCTGGGTCCCCAGATCTCTTATTACCTCTTCTGTATTAAGGGGGCTGCCACCTATGTGGTAATTCATGGGTGTTTTGTTTTTCCCAAATGGGATGACTATGCATTTTTTGGCATTTAGCTTGAGACCATGACTTTGATACCAGGTGTCTGTCTGAGTAAGGCCCTTTTGGAGAATGTCCGTGTCAGCCGGAGAGTCAATTATGGCTCTCTGTTTTCAGTCATCCGCAAACTTAGTTAGCCATAGTCCTCCTGTGTTTGCCTGTACTTCTGAGAAGTATATGCCGAACAGTAGGTGCCCCAGGACCGAGCCTTGTGGGATACCACTTGTGACTGGTTTAGAGTCGGACATGGAGCCCGCTATTCTTACCGTGTGAGTTCTGTCTGTAAGCCAGTTGGCAACCCATCTCGTGACGTAAGGGTTTATGTTCAGGCTGGTGAGTTTTTCTATAATTCCTGAGTGGGGAATGGTGTCAAAAGCCTTGGTGAGGTCAAGGTAGGCTGTGTGAACTACCTTCCCCTCATCTATGGCCTTGGTGACTGTCTCGAAGAAGTCAACCAAGTTTAGTAGACATGATCTGCCCTTAACAAAGCTGAACTGGGGTTGGGTCAAGTGTTTGGAGGTTCCCAATGTCTATGTTAATGAGTTCCATGATGATGCGCTCCATAGCCTTGCAGACCAGGCTAGTCAGGCTTATGGGGCGATAGTTACCAGGGTCAATTGTGACCTCTCCTTTGTGGAGCGGAATAACTGTTGCTGTGCGCCATTCTATGGGCACGTAGCCTGTGGAAAGGCTACGTCTGAACAGTGTGTTTAGGTGGGGGGTTAGTTCGTTCTGTAGTTCATGCAAGATGCAGCCTGGGACACCATCTGGCCCCATTGATGCTGTGCTTTTGGTTTTTGAAAGGGCTGTTTTCACCTGTGCGTCTGTGATTTCCGGGACACTACACTCTTCCGGTATTGTGGGCCCTTTTGTGGGTGAGAGGGGGGGTGAAGTTTGCACTGAATCTATCTGCCAGGATGTTGGCAATATCAGTGAGTTCAGTATATTTTGTGCTATTTTGCACTAGCTCAGAGCATATCTGCGAGTTGCCACTAGATTTTTGACATAACTAAAGAAGGCTTTGTGGTTATCTTTTGAATCTTTGGCTATTTTTCTTTCGAAGTTAGCCTTGGAGGATTTTATGAGGGACCTTAGTTTCTTACTGATACTGATCAGGGATGTCTTTCCTTCTTGGGATTTGCTTTTTTTCTGAACTAGTTTCCTCTTCTATTGTATAACCTGTTTATGGCAGGGGTCCACCAGACTGGTTTCCTTCTCTTAGGGGAGTGAGTCTTGGTTTTGCTAGGGATGGCATGATCCATGCATCCTTGTAGGTGCTCATAGAGTGCATTTGTAAAGGTTCCCACATCTTGGGCACTGTTATCCTTTAGCATGGGGGCTGTGAAATGTACCACCTCTGTCTTAAGTAAGGTGAAGTTTGCTATAGAAAAGTTTTTCACTGTGGTTTCCTTGGTTGGAGGTGGTGGTGTGGGGTGAACATCCAGAGTGATTAGTTTATAGTCTGATCTAACCAGTGACTGGTTGACCTATGGTGTGGAACACCTGAAGCCCATGTTGGTGATGATTAGGTCCAGTATGTTTTCGCCTCTGGGGAGTTTACCAGCTGATCCAGGGCATTTGATGTGATAAATTCCAGGAAGTGCTGGACCTGGGAGTTTGTACTTGAGTAGTTTTCCCAGTTAATGGTAGGGTAATTGAAATTGCCCAATATCAGGGTGTTCGGTAGAACCTTCATGTTTTCCAGTGTCTCCAGAAAGGAGGAGTGGTGATCCTGGGTCATCGAGGGTGATCTGTAGCAGGCCACAATTTGCATTGCAGATTTGCCTGATGTTAGTTGCACATGGATGATCTCAGAGGTATCATGCTGCGCCACTAACCTGGAGGTGTAGGTATCCTTATGAATATGGCCCCCCTCCTTTTGTGTTTCGGTCCATGTTCTGCGGCCGAAATGTGTGGTATAAGTTGTAGCCCAGTAGTGCTGGGGTGCTCGGTGGAGCCTTGAACCAGGTTTCAGTTACGGATGTCGACGTTCTCCCTGGAGAGCTTCGAGCGCATGCATTTTGAGATTTAAACTCCTGGCGTTGAGTAACATAATCCTCATTTTTTTACTTGTGCTGTTTATGGAGGTGGGTATGACTTTTGAGCCTTGCCTAAAAAAGGCACTATGGGGGCAGCAAGAGCCTTGGCCAGTATTCGAAAGCCTAGGGGTGACAGGTGCAAGCCATCTCTTGTGAAGCAACAAGGCCTGTCGAGCATGTCGACCCAGGCTGACAGACACTGGATCCCCTTTGAATGACACCAGAAGCTTAGCCAATTGTTGAAATTGATAATTTTTTCTTTATACTGCCGTATCATTCTTGGTGAGGGCAGGATGCTACTCAGGGTCAGGGTCATACCCGCCTGGGCTACATGATCAGAGAGCTCTTCCATGTCTCTTTTCATGTAGTCCAGAGAGGTACATCTCAGGTCATTTACACCAACATGAACAATGACAGAGTCATATTTGTACTTGTTCTGGAGTGACCTGAGTGCTTGTGTTATGTGGCAGATTCTGGCTCCCGACAGGCAGCTAACAGTAACCTTTTCCTTGTCGAGCCTAGTGAGTGGGATGTCAGTGTGCCTGACTATAGGGTCGCCTATTACTAGTGTGTTAGGTATGTTATATCGCCTTAAAAGCTGTGATTGTGCGGCACAATGATTTTGTGTTTTATGTGTTGTCTGGTTTGTGATGGGAGGTGCAGGTTTTTTGGGTGTCTGCTTTGGAGGTCTGTGATGCTTTTGCAGGTTTTTATTTAGAGCCTCTGAATATGATTTCATGTATTTATGTGTATTTTTTGCCAGTGCTGGTTTAGTATGTCTGTGTGAGGCTGGAGGTGTGGTGCAAGTGTTAACCTTCTCCTCATGACTGCCTGTTCCAGTCTTGGGTGGAGAGAGCTTAGCCTCCAATTTAGCTATATAATTGCATCTCTTGCATATGTTAATGTTTTGTGGTAGGAGGAGAGGGTTGTCTTTGTACATGAGGCAGTTGCAACATTGCCTCAGGATACCCAGGTTCACCAGCTGGACTGGAGAGTATACCTGAAATTGCCCTTTGGTCATGCCTGAATAGTAGAGTGAGCTGCTTAGTCGCTTGGTTGGTGAGGGGTGAATAATGAGCCTTGCCCTGCTGGGTAATCAAGCGATGGGGTATATTAGTGCTTGCTATTAGGCAGTGACAGCTGGTGACTTCAAATCAAAGGAGGGCTGCAGGAGACAGCTGAATGGGTGGAGCCAATGCGAAGGGGTGTGGCCATCTAGAAAACGGTGGAGCTATGCTGAAAACTGCAAAAACTGGGACTTTAATTAAATACGCCACCCTGGGTGCCAAACCATCATTATGAGAGTCCAATCAAGACAAAATGAAGTGTAGAAGAAAACAAGTATTTCAATGCATCAGCTACATGACAGCTTACTTAATATCTAGACTGAAACAAAAAGGTTGTGAGGCTTGAAAAAATAAATTACTTTTTAAATATATTACTGGAATGCCAGTCAAAATCAAGTATAAAAAACAAGCAGCACTCAACTCAAACCACTTCTCCTTGCACTGCAGTTCTAATTATAATTTATATTCAATTTTATAAAAGTACCAAGTAACATGCTGAGAGTAGCAATCGCTGTGATACCCCCACTTGTAAAAATGTTTCTTATCCAAAAAAGACCTGCTGCTTAACAACAACTACCTACTTGTTTCATGGGGAAAATCAAAGTAAAAAATGAACAGCAAACAAGAAACAAACTCAAGATAAATTGCTTAAAGGATTACTGCACAGGTTATGGACCACACATGATAGATTGCATTTTGTTTAGTTTACGTGGACGTGTAAAGCCTGCAAAGATTACTGCAAGTTTCCAACAAATGTAATGAGGTTCTGAAAATACTGTAATCCTGTTCTTTATTACAAATACTATCATATGCATTTCAATACCAAAGGCTTATACGCTATCTAGTTATGTAAATATTCTCTGCATGGCAACAACAAAAAGGCTTTCAATGTTGGTAATTCTTTAAACAGCATGCTTATTAAAGCTTACTTGCATCTTACAATCTCAGACAAGCTTACCTGATGGTCATTAAAGCATTGCTAGTTAAACACAGACCAACAGGTACTGCAACAACATTCATTTTCTGAATAAAAAGCATAAATCAACAATATAAAAATATGACAGAAAACCAGAACATTCTGCAAAATCAAGGACGGATGAAAAGCCACTGTAGTACTTGTGCCTATCTTGGATGGGGGGATACTTGCACACTTACACTGCATAACTGCTCCCAGAGTCACTACATGGGGGAGTGGGGTACAACAAGTATATCACAATTTGAAATGTCTCTGGCTGACGGTGATGGCCCTGACATATTTGTCATACCTCTCAACCTCAGAGCAAGAAATCTGGACAAAACCATAAATAGAAGTGGGCTAAAGGTCCACAAATAAGGACAATTTTAAATATTGCTCTTATAAACTTAGAAAGATAATTAAAAAGATAACAGAATAGTATATCTTGCATTAGTATGAATTTTCTGAAGGGTATGAAATCTGAAAGTCAAATATCTATCATTATTTATCATCTAACTTCAATCTTTAATGATTTGCCACTAATTTGCCAGAAAACCACAATTTTATGAAAAACGGATGAAAAATGTGATGCAAAAATATAAAATAGCCACACAATACAGCTGGGAACCTGTCAAAGAAGGGACACTTTTTTAATATTAGTACTGACATGGTGTAATACAAGGCTCTGTACTGAGACTTCTCCTGTTCCGGATATACTTCTGTGAAGTCAAGGCTAATGTAGTTGGACTTTGGCTGACTAGGTTTGCTGATGTCTGCAAGTTGGGGGCAATCACTGAATCCCCCAATACACAGAGCAAATCTAAGCAATAAAAGAGTAATGCATGGCCTCTGAGCAGTATTTTTCCACTCCCCATACTGTGATGCAAGATATTTACATTTTTTTGATAGAGTGTATGCTGAACTGCATGCATGCAGCTATTGGCTGAAATAAAAATATTTAATTTTTATTTATCTTTAATGTCCCGCTAGTTTCTGGGAGTTACAGCTTTGCAATATCATGTTTGCAACGTGAAAAAAACATAAAAGAAACAATTTTAAAAAACTAGAAAACTGGAAATAGCTATAACTGTAGGCATAGTGACTCCAGTTAAACGAACCCCTAAATCAAAATCTAGAATCAAAGACCTCTGTGAAGTAACTGTTTCAGCTTTTACTATGACTTTTGTGACAGTGCTTGGATTCATTTTAAACTTAGAACAACAAAGCAGTTACCTGCATGTAGTTACAGAGGTCAGTAATCATAATGTAATAATCCCTGGCACATCAAAGTGAATGGGCTATGCAATAAATTGTTCATTCATGAATCTTATACCCTTTCCGGGTAGAGAATATTTCACTGAATATGAGGTGTACTACTGTGCACACAAATTATGATCCAAATTCTACAGTGAGAAAAATGGCTATATTCATTACCAAACAATCTGAAAATTAAAAGAACATTTGCAAATGGACACTGTTACAGCATTTCAAATATTTAGCAGGTGTACCATTTACTCTTTGACTGAAACACGGATAAAATGATAAATGACTATGTCATAGGAGGAACTCTAGTAAAATATCATATAGGAGGCAATAGATAAAATGAAATGCATTGTAAAAAATGGAAATGTGGGTTAGGTTCATAGGTTCATAGATTAGTACTAGGCTAACAGCCCTTCTGGGCCATTTTAAGCCTAGCCAATTACCCCATGTGAGAATCAAACTCTGTACCTTGTAAATGAAAGGTAAACACCTTAACCATTATGCCAACCTCCCACCCCATTTTTCAGACACTAGCTTCCATCATGTTAATGTGATCAGTTTCTTGAGCTTCAGTTGCTGATTTTATGATCTCTGATATGACCTCTTGACAGTACAGCAATAACCAATTAGTCTTTGATTAACACCGTGTCATATACAGTCCATCTTTGAAGAACATCTCAAGTTTGTCATGCATTAAGTCTTAGATAAAGTATACATCCAGTCTAAACTATTAATAAATATAAGCCATCGTTTGCTATGATGATCTTAGCAACAGTCAGATAAGCATCATGTAGTTCTAAGACGGTTGTCATTTTATTTGTATTTGCTTCTTGATAAGTTTGGCCTGTTGCCAGCTGAAAGGGGAATCAACTAGAAATTAAACAGTCCCATGAATCCCTTTCTTTCTGAAAGGAGGACACAAAAATAATTCCTTTCTGGTATGTCCCCTTCAAAACATTTTATCAAACACACTGACAATTTGCTATCTTTACCTTGAAAAAATTAAAATCCGCCATATACCAAGGATAACTGTTCACACAGCAGCAGATGTCATTTAACATGAGCAGCACAATTTTGTTTCCCTGCATTTCAGCTGTGGAAATCCCATATCTCTTGCACTACAGTTAAGTAAGTGTTTTGCATGGAAGATGAAAATAAAAAGCTTTCCCGTTTGGTTAAAAACATGAGTTTCTATTAGGAGTAACTATTAGGGGTTGATTTATATAAATCTGTTATAGATATCAATAAATTCCACCATGTTTTTCCTAAATTGCAAACCACTGTTTCTGTACTCGACATATGCGTAGACTGGTGCGGGTTGTGGTTGAAAAGGGTCACCAGAATTGCTCACCTTAATAGTTAAATTTAAACCCTACAATTAAGGAGGCAGTTTGAACTCTGGTAGGTAGGGAGTGAAGGTAAACCACCCATGGCAACTTCATTTGTACATTCGGATGTGTTTTGTGTTGTGCAAAGACGTGTATTAAATATTTCCAGAAGGCATGCATTCTGCTGTGCTTGGTGTTTGGAAGTAGAGGAGACAAGAAACTAGGAACCAAAGATACTTTGCAGCCTGACCATCAGCTCTGAGTTTTGCTATTACATTTGTTGAAGAAGTTGCCACTGAGCTGCTAGATTAAAATGGTAAAATGCCAAAAAAGTAGCATATTTTCTGTAAACATATCTGGTTATGTGAAGTTCATAATTTAAAAAAAAAAAGTGAAAATGCAAGAAGACAGTAACTAGACTAATTTCTTAATTTAATTCAGACTAGTGGGAAGTGGCAACCTAGGCACTTTGGGGCATTCTCTCTTACAGAGGCAGCAAAGTAAAGACGACTAGCACTTGTAGCCAGTACATAGATCCAGTTAACATTTAAAATATATAAAAAAAATTCTGACATCATCCAGTTTGGAAACAGAATAAATATTCATTCACACCGGATGAATATTGAATACTTCCAACTGACGTACAACAGGGGAGGTTTTGGTCAGTGCTTGCTACTACATTATCGCCGGTCATTATTAATTAGTGCACTACCCCAGTAAACAGGTACAAATAAATGCTCCTCAAATTCAGAAGTCAAATGGAGAGATCCAATAACTCTTATTTAGCACTAACCACAAAACTTCACAAGAATGCTTTGTCTCACATTTTCTCTGGGTCTACAAACCATGTGCAGACACCAATGGCAAACTCCCTAAATCATGACCAAAGGTAGGGATAGAACATTTGTGCAAGATGGAAACACGGAATGACATGAAGCCTTCCAACTTGCAACTTAATCCTCTCGTCACCTTTAGTAAAACAACATTCCAAATGCAAAGTAACAGGAAAAATAAATGCTTTGATAGATTCAATTTGGAAAAATGCTAAAATTTGACAACCCTGCTTACATATTTATTGCACATTGCCACCGCTAAATTAGAAAAGTGGGAAGTTGCTCCAATCCACAAAAAGAAGCAGTCCGTCATCTTCATTACATGGAAATTAACTAACTGCTCCAAAATCTTTTCTGCAAAATTGTGGATTGAAATTTCCGATTTCAAGCCCTCCATCCACCGAGAAGAATCGCAAACTAACAATCTTACACCAGACTTAAACAGTTATAGCAAACAGGTAGATGAATGCCCACTTGTTTTTTAGATTAGACTCCACTCCTCCATACTTCGACAATACTGTAAAAAAAAAATTACATTGACAAACTGAGTTCGGTACCTACCTCAGTTTAATAAGTTGATTTGATGACAGCAGCTGCTCATAACCAAGGCAGATGCAAGCCGAAAAAAACAAAGATAAGGAACCAATTTCAAGACAAGTTGTGAAACTTTCACCAACGATAGTCGAGTGACAAGTCCGTAGCAAAAGTAATGCAAGTAAGTATTGTGCTACAGCTACAGGCTACTGATTGTTTCTCGCTCTCTTTTTTTGAGAAGAGAGCAAGAACCAATCAGTAGCAATCCAGCCGTCCACTTCATGTACGTGCCTGCAGACGTGGCAGTCCGAACCCCCTTCTACTGACTGTGCGGTTAAACCCACATAGACTTCTGGGCATCACACTGATGCCTTCTTTCATATCCGGACTGCTTGTAAAGCAGTCAGAAATGTTGGTTTGCTAATTAAAATAAATAAATTAATTAAAAAGACAGAATTCGATGAGCATGCGCAGTCTGCCGGACTCGCGTACAGCACAATACATCAAGTTGTAAAAAAAAAATAATACATGTTTTTTTTTTATTCACATGTAAATGTCCAAAACTTGAATCTTTTTGCTGGGAGGGCTGCAGTCCTGCAGTCCGATGGCATGAGCCGCCACTGCTATTAGGTCTGAGCAAGTGCTGGACTGTAGGATGCTTTTTAAGTGCTTAGGTTGAGAGTTAGACTACTTTCAAGGGAAAAACTGAAGAGGAGACTTGGTGGAACCGGGATAAATTTAGCCCTAGCTAACCAGCGCTGCCCGGACATGCAAAACCATGCAAACACGGTTTTTACAGCAGAGAAATGAAAGAGATAGAAATTAGCCCAAAATGGCCTATAAACTACTAACTTCTGGGCTGGAACCACTCCTCCAGGGATAGATGGCTGCTCAAACCTCCCTCTCTCACAGGTGAACAGAGAAACCTCCCTCTATCCAAGTAAGGTATGGGCAACTCAGAAAATTGTAACACAGCCCTGAATTCAGCACCAGCCTGAAAACTGGACTATATTAGCTTAGAAAGGTGGAAAACAAGGACATTTTTTTTTAAAAAGATAAGGGAAAAACAGTAAAAATACACTTAAAACAGCTTTAAACGACTACAACCAGTAAAAAATACACTTAAAACTACAAGCAATCAGAAAAGGTTTAAAACAAATTACCCAATTAACCAGTAAAAAAATCTCAAAACTGAGCCCTGTTCCTGTTGTCTTCAATCAGACAAGTTATAACTGCACACTCCTGCCACTGGGGTGCAGGGGAACCTTCTCCAAAAAAGAAGACCTGGATTAGTGCTCAAATTATACAAACAAAGCTAGATTCAGCAGGCCTGTATCTAGTCTATGCTACAGCAAACAAGGCGCACCAATTTCAGTAAGAAACAGTTCAAATATGCAGGCACTATAAGCCTTTAACCAGAAATTCCCAGCTCAGAAGGGCAGAGTCCAGCCTCTCCTCCCACAAGAGTGCAGACCATGAACCTTCTTAATGTAAAATAACTGGCCTGAAGCCCAAGTGCTTAAACCAGAACTAATACACGTTTAGAATAACAGACACTGGGCCTTCAATCAGCAGTTCCCAACTTAGAAGGATTTAAGCTACCTGTCCTGCCACAACAGTGCAGATCACAAACCTTATTAATGTAAAACAACTGGTCTGAAGCCCAAGTGCTTAAACCAAAAGGCTTAGAATGATATCTACACTTTAATCAGGTTACTACCAAGCAGTAATAAATACAATTGAATACTTTTAAGAAGGCCTGGATTAGTGCTCAAGTTATACAAACAAAGCTAGATTCAGCAGGCCTGGATCTAGTCTATGCTACAGCAAACAAGTGCCTTGGTCATCAACCAAAAGCCTAGAGGTGCCAGGTAAAGTCCATGTCATGCAAAGCAGTGTGGCTTATCCACAATGTCATCCCACACTGACAAGAACTGGAGCCCCTTAGAATGACACCAGACACATATCCAATTTCAGAAGATCATTTGTTCTTTATATCGTCTCATCCTAGGTGAGCTTATAATGCTGGTCAAACATGGGGACATACATGCCTGGGGCACATATTTACAGAGCTCAATCATGTCTGTCTCCATATATTACCTAGAGATACGTCTCAAGTTCTGCATACCAACACCACCTGTGATGAATTAATAGTTGGACTTGTGGAGAGACACGATTACATGTGTGATCTGACAGCTACACAACTGACCCTAAATTTCTCCTTGTTTAAGCTGGAGAGTGGGTTAGGTATGTGGCTTACAGTACAATCAACTATAAGGACAACCTTTGCAGTAGAAAACTATTGCCTTAAGCACTTCCTGGGTAAGACACTGGTGCTCCTTTTTTATGTGTATTGTGTGCTTTGGGTTTACTGTTAGGCATACCATGCTTGTGTTTTGGATGTCTCTGCTGTGTATGTAGGTTGCTGGAGAGTACGGCCTCCCATGATGCTACTTCATTAGTGTAGTACAGGCCCGAGGCATTATCTGCACTGAGTCAATAAACATGTCAACTAGGTTAGCAGAAGAAAAAGAAGACACTGACAGCTCATAATGTGAGGTAGTATCTGCATAGAGAAAGAGAAAAGGATGGGGATATGTGATATGGTGCTATTTTAGGGGGACTAACATATGGAATATACAGTAAGAGGTCTATTCAAAGTAGGATCTATAGTTCTGTTGTGGAGAGATAAGATGTGATATTACTGCTTGTTTAACTGAAGTCTGCCCAGCTATGTTTAGCTGTTGAAAATCTACCCTACTAGATAGCATTGGCTGATTGTAATGGAAACTAATTGTATTGTTTTTTTCTGCATCTATAACCACAAAGAATTAAGCTCTCTGCACACAAACAAGAGGAGAGTAGCTAAGACAATAAAGCACTGTAAAAGCTCAAAATGAGGCCAGAAACAGTTAACTTCAAATATATAGTCCTAGTATACACTCCAGGCTCAAGTGTACAGGGGTGTTTTCTCACAAATCATGTGTCATGATGTTTAATTATTAATAGTTGAACTGAGCTGGATTAATTCAGTGTGAATCTAATGTATAGTGCAGGCAACACAACTGCAACAGCATAAAAGTAGTAATTGACAATTTATTTGTTCATAACATTACATAGGCAGCAGAGTCAAAAGCAGCACAATATTTTCCAAACAATCACAGCAACACAAAAACATGAACTATACTTTTTCTAACATAAGTAGAAGTAGCAGCTGCACATACTGCAGAGCTTTGACTTCATAACAGTGACTAAAACAATGGCATGATGAATGTGCATAGAACAGTGTTCCATAGGCTGCTGTAAAACACTCTCTGTGTAATGCCCAGTAACAGCTCAGACACACACACCAACCCCCAGATAACTGCATTGAGAAAAGAACCCCTACCTAAGTACACAGACTACAGAACACAGTACTTAATGCACATGCCACAGCATGTCTGACTTTAACAGGACTGCAGGTGATCTTATAGTAGATGACATCAGCAGGCCATGTGGGGGAAAAGAGTTAGGAGGCCTGCTTGAAATAGATGTTTGTGCAAGCACCAAAGCACTGCAAAACCATGCCATTGGAGAAGTCATCTAAGGATACACACTTTCACTCTTCTTTATAGACATACACACCCTCAGCTGACTGCAGTGAGAATAGATCCCCTACCTATCTAAGGTACACAGACTACAGAACACAGTACCTAATGCACATGCCACAGCACAAGCCAGATTTTAATAGGACTGCAGGTGATCTTATAGTAGATGACATCAGCAGGCCATGTTGGAGAGAAGTTGAAGGCCTGCTTGAAATGGATGTTTGTGCAAGCACCAGAATAGTACAAAACCATGCCATTAGAGAAGTCAGTTAGGGATACACACTTCCACTCTTCTTTATAGACACAAACATGCACACACAGTTGACTGCAGTGAGAATATAACCCCTACCTAACTACATAGACTACATAACACAGTACTTAATGCATGTGTCATGGCACAAGTCTGATTTTAACAGGACTGCAGGTGATCTTATAATAGATGACATCAGCAGGCCATGTGGGGGACAAGAGGTTGGAGGCCTGATTGAAATGGATATTTGTGCAAACACCAAAACACTGCAATAGCATGCCATTGGAGAAGTGAGTTTGAGATATACACTTCCACTCTTCTTTATGGAGGCTCACCCACACACACACACACACACACACACACACACACACACACACACACACACACACACACACACGCACACTCACATGCATACACACACACACACACACACACACACACACACACACACACACACACACACACACACACACACACACACACACACACACACACACACACACACACACACACAGTGTACTACAGTGAGAACCAACCCCCTACCTAAGTGCACAGACTACAGAACACAGTACTTAAAGAAAGTGCCATGGTACAAGACTGATTTATATAGGACTGCAGATGAACTTATAGTAGATGACATCAGCAAGCCATGTGGGGAGCAACAGCTTGGGAGGCCTGCTTAGTTACATTGCTTCTTAATGCCAGCTGAGGCTAGCTGATGCTAGTAGATTAATAAAAGTATACTGTTTAGAAGCCTACCTAACAACACAAGTACCCTTTTTAAGCATATTTGGTTGTTTGAATTTGGCAGAGCAAGCCTGTGATGATAACCAAATTGCCCTGTCCATGAGGGATCACCCAAGAATATATTTCACACTTTGTATTATAGCTGATATATGTGTTGAAAAATTAAGGAGACCCCTGGGTTGTACTGATTGTTGGTGTGGTTGGTGGTGGGGAAACAAATGGATGGATTGTAAATAGGTGTGTACTAGGCTAATGGTCCTGGAACCTTTACAAGCCTAGCCCATAGAAGTGCCCTGGCATCATGCCGCCTGATGTTAGTTCCCAGTGCCTCTATCAAGTAGAGCCATTGGAGTGAACTTTCTATTTCTCATCCACTCATCAAGATTTCTCTTGAAGAGGGCCAGTGAGGTGCTCTGCTTGACATGTATGGGAAGTTATTCCAGAGCATGGGCAGTCTCTGGATTATGAACCTGTCCCTCCAGCATGTTCTGTTGATTGTGGTAATGAGGTTGAGGTCTCTGGAGCGTGTGGCGCAGAGGGATTGGGATTTCTTTAGATGTAGCATTTCTAACAGATCTGGGTCATATATATATGCTCTATGTACATATAGTTATATTGTGTCCTCAATTTGCAATGTTTCCACATGTAGTTTTAGATCAGACAAAGGAACTGAGAAATATAGAGCAATAAAAACATTGGGGTTGAGAGGGTGGCTTAATGCCTAAGGTGTTTGCCTTACAAAGACAAGATGCAGGGTTTGAGTCTCACAAGGGATAACTGGCTAGGCTTAAAATGGCTCGCAAGGGCAGTTAGCTTAGTACTAACCTATGAACCTATGAACCGATGAACCTATATATATATATATATATATATATATATATATATATATATATATATAAAATGTAATAGTGCAAGAAGCATAAGATTTGGCCTATGGCTAACTAAGTAAATACCAGTGCAACTTAAATGTATGTACATTTTCATCTTAGTATATTCCACTATAAGTCTGATTGTATTTTGCATTTCCCCCGGGCGCTGCTGAAAAAGGGCTAACCACCCAGTTGGACTGTCCCGGTGAATAAGTGTAAAACTAAATAAATAAAAGTGTACACACATGCGTATTTGCCTCTTTACCTGTTTGTGCATAGGTAAGCAGTGCACAAATGTGAGCCACATTGTTAACATCTAAGACTTACTATTATTTAATATGTACCTGCTAGTATAGCCCATTCTTATCTCTACTCCAGGCTGGGATTTCCTAATGACTAAGAGCAATAATTGAATGCATCTGTTTTCTGTTACTGGCAGTCTAATAAATCTTTTCTGTTTTTTCCCTGTTTATGCAATGCTGCCCTTCATGTAAACTAGAAAAACCTTCTCAAAAGTGATTTCCAGATGCAGTGCATCACACAAATGTGGAATTAAAACAAGACAAAGAGGATAAATATTAAAAGTATGGGACACATAAAGTCTGAAAAAGCAGGGTCTATATCATATGAGCGAATTGCACAAATTGCGAACGCTCATAATATCGAATGTACCGGACCTCAAAGTGAAGAATGGGATATTTGTCCTTTCCTCACTGTAGTGCAGTCTCGGAGTTGGAATATATATTTAGCGGGGGGGGGGGGGGCACCGCCCCTTACAATAGGAAGTTTGAGGTCCAGTCCGGTCGATATTATGAGCATTCGCAATTTGTGCAATTCATATGATATCAACCCATAAAAGCACACTACCAATTGATAGTACACATCCAAAATTTCTACTTATATCAGGATTAAAACCTTCACACTAATACAGCTTCAGCAAACAGATTGACTGCCTGTGTCCTCTTTGCCACAGAAAACATTTGCTAGAACAGAACTGGGGTAATTCATCACAAAACCAACTGCATAAGAATGTACACTGCTATAAAACCATGAACTGTATATTGTACAAGTAAATCTCTGTATAATATTTAGATATAGAGCAGTTAGTAGACACACCACCTGTCACATTTATGGTTACAGATATACATCTCTCTGTCTTACATGTCTGTGTTTGCTGGCAATTCATCAATTACCTAACACATGCAATGCGTACGTAATTATATGTAATTGTCCTTAAAATATGAATGCTCTTGATTGAGCGCTGTATAAAGAGTTTATTGAATCTAAAACTTGCCATGCCCATGTGCGCATCATGCTGCGACACGCACATGGTAAAAATTACCATACAAGCTTTACTCAATTCTCCTGCAAGTCTAAAACATCAAATACATCTTTTAAATTACTACAAATCATACTATGCTTAAACAAAGCATTACTTCTATTCTTGTTTCTTATTGCAAAAATAATGTTTGTGTATCCTAGCAGCAAGTTTTTCATTTATAGAAACACCCAAAACCTAAACATTTGCATGTTTATGGAGGACAGAAAGAGATTTCACAACTCCTCACATAGGCATTAGAACAGTTTCCGATAAACTAACAGGTGGCTCAACCATTGCATATAAAGGTCCTTTTCCTTTAGATGATGAAAATCCTTTAGAAAATCAGACCTGGTATTAAAGATAGGTTGATGTTGTAACCAGATGCATTAATAAAATGGTCTGTGAACCTACAACCCTAGGCAGATCTGTATTCCCAAAACAAATGTTCTAGTTACTAGTAATGTTTTTTTTTCCTTTGGGAAAATTGAAATGAAGCATAAACATACTTTTTATGTAAACATTGAACCAACTGCATTAAATAAATTTTTTTTGCCCATCATTCCTGTTACTTAAAACTTCTTTGACTAAACACTCAATTTAAGTTAGAACAGAGTGGACATTCAAAAAAAACATTTTTAAATTTCTCTAATGTTGTTTGTATTTTCGGCTTTTCCCGGTTAGGAGTCGCCACAGCGGAACTTCGGTCCGCTAATGATTGGCAGTCAATTTTTATAGTGCCGAGTTGCCAGCCCGATGCCCAACCTTCAGCGAAGGCATGCCCATTCACACATGTCTTTCGTAGGCCATTCGACCGCGGAGAGGACATGCAGACTCCACACAGAAGGCACTCCAGCCAAGAATCAAACAGGAGAACCTCTTGCTGTGAGGCAACAACGCTACCGCTATACCACCGTGGATGCAGTTAAAAAAATCATTTTGAATTGAAGTGAGCCATGAGGTTCCAATCAACTGTCCTTTAAAGTCATTATTTTTCGGATGACAACATGCAGTAACTCATTGACATATGTAGATTTTTTTAAATACATTTAACCTAAAACTATCATTTATTGTTATATCTATATCCAAAAACCAAGTGATAGTACTTAGAAAACTACCAGTAAATACCATAAAATTGTTGTTTGATTTAGTACCCTTCTTAAAATGTTCAAATAAATCTTCTGTTCCTGACCAAGCAAAAAAAAAAAAAAGAAGAAGATAATAAATTGTTTATTAAATATCATATGTTCAAGTAGATCTATTTTATTCAAAAATTATTTTTCTCAACAATACATGATAATATTTGCAAAAGAAGGAGCCATACTGACTCCCATAGCAATGCCTTGCATTCCTTATAGCATTATCTTTAAATATAAAATAATTATTACCTAAAATGAATTCCAACAAGGTGCATAACATAGCAATGTCTCGACTGGAGATGTCAGTACATTTCATTAAGTATAATCTAGTAAATTCCACTTCCATGTCCTGAGGAATACTGGTATATAATTATTTACCATCAATTGTAGCCAACTTGACATATTACTCTGAAACATTTACTGTTGATAACAATTCTAAAATGTGCCAAGAATCCCAAATAAATGAATCATTCCACACTACATTTGATTTTATGATCAATAGATATTGTCTTTACCCCATCTTACTTCCTTCTGCTAAAATATTTGGCCTATATACAGGTTGATGGAAATCTTTATGTATTTTGAAATCCCCAAAAATACACACACATTTTGGAAATATTTGGGAAATGTACCTACATGAATGAGCTTTTATCTTATCTAATAACATTTCTGATCAGCAAATTTAACAGTGCATAATCTATTCTTTTGTAAGCAGTATAAATACTTCAGAAAGTGTCTTCCTTATGACTAACAGAATCAGACAACAGAAAATACTGTATATACTTTATTCATGATCATTTTTATTAAGTATAACAATGTTTCCTCTCTTATCTACTTGTAGAAACTGTACATTTCAAAGATCTTTTAAGTGTTTTAAAACTTGCCTGTCCTTAGTATCCAAGTTAAAAATGTTTTTAACAGAACTGTTTAATAACTTTCTTAGTAATATTATTAATCCCACATTAAATTCTACTTTAGTAATTTTTTAACAGTGTATTAGGATGAAATAAGAATTCTTCAGGATGCAAGATTGTCCTCATGATATGGGAAAGGAATTCACTACATTATATTCAGTGAAATATACTGAAGTTTATGTGTAAGACATATATATGTCATGTGCCTTGTTGGAATTAATTTTAGATAATAATTAGATAATAATTATGTTGTGTTTGAAGATAAGTACTATAAGCAATGTAAGGAGGCTGCTATAGACATCAGTTTGGTTCTTTCATTTGCAAATACTATCATGGTTTGTTGGGAAAAATATTTTTTGTATGAAATTTATATATTAAAATGTGATAGTTTTTAAATGATTTATTGAAAATCTGTTTTTTTAGTGGACAAGAGTGGAATATTTATTTGAACATTTTAAGAAGGATATTAATTTAAGCACTATTTGTTATTATTTACTTGTGGTTTTCTAAGCATTAGCACTAAGTTTTTGGATATAGAAGTAACAGTAGGCAATGATGTTTTTTGGTCAAAGATATTTGGAAAACTTACTTAAGTTATTATGTTATGTTATTTTTGCCTCTATACTAGCTATATGAAAATGAATATTTGAAAATGAGAGTTTGAGTCAAATTTCTCACTTCATATCAACATGATTTTAAGTTGAATTACAATTTAAAAAGCTGTTTTTTTTAACATAGGTGTTGTTCTAACTTAATTAAGGATTTACTGAATTAAATTTTAAGCACCAGGAACAATGTATACAAACCAGTTTTTACTAAATAAATTTGTCCCACATTTGGTACAAAAGGGTACATATAACCCTAATTTCCACTATGATATGATGATTACAGCATTGATGGACACAGATGAGATAAAAAATTATTACTAGTAACTGGAAAAATTATGGGAAATAGAGATATGACTCAGGTTATGGGTTCACAGTTTTTTTAAATAAAGCTGGTTACAATATAATGGTATGCTATTGCGAGGGTGGCATAATGGTTAAGGTGTTTGCCTTACAAACACAAGGTACAGGGTTTGAATCTCACAGGGGATAATTGGCTAGGCTTAAAATGGCTCACAAGGGCAGTTAGCCTAGTACTAAGCTATGAACCTATTTCTATACAATTTCCAGCATTTAAAGGAAAAAGGAACTTTTTGTGCAATGATTGTTCCATCTGTCAGTTTAACAGCAATTGATCAAATGGCTACATGAGGAGTTGTGAAAAGACTTTCTGTTCTCCTGATAATTTCACATGCAATTCATGCATTTTGTTTTATATTGCCACATGATGTAAGTGTTTCTTTGTAGGAAAATGTGCAAGGAAACTTGCAACCTAGATATATAAGCATAATTTAGCAATTAGAATCAAGAATAAAAACAATTCTGCCTTTACACATGCTGTGATTTGCAATAATTTAAAAAATGTATTTGATGTTGTAGATCAGGCATTAATTAACAGTAGAGGAGGTGACTTTAACATTTTTCTGGAGAAAAAAAAAACTTTCAATCACAGTTGAGATTGCAGATCTATAGTTTACCAGGTCTTAATGAGGTGATTAATATTATTAGTGTCTTGAAATTATGAAATTTGTCAGTTTCTGTTTCCATGATAGAAGGAGTATTTAAACTTATTTGTTAATATTTGTTACTAAATGATAAACATTATTATCACATCACTTATAATACATGTAAAAAAGTGAATTTTAGTTTTTTCAATAATTGTTGGCTAATAATCATTTCTGTATGTCATTCTGAACTAACTGGCTTCCCTAACTGTATGCTGTATATTATATATATATATATATATATATATATATATATATATATATATATATGTATATATATATATATATATATATATATATATATATATATATATATTTCTTTATATCTCTATATCGGGAGAAGGCTGCACAGGTAAAAAACACACTCTCCAAAGCCAAGAACACAGCATCCATGGGACCTGACAACATCCCAGGCTGCATTCTACATAAACTACAGAATGAACTGGCACCCCACCTAAGTACCATGTTCAGTCATAGCCTCATCTCAGGCTTTGTGCCCACTGAATGATGCACAGCAACAGTTATCCCATTCCACAAGGGGGGAGCCACCCCGGGAACTACTGCCCCATTAGCCTGACGAGCCTGGTCTGCAAGTATCATCATGGAACTTATAAACAATGACATTGGTAATCTCTAAACTCTGGACCCTACCCAGTTCGTGTTTGTAAAAGGCAGGTCATGTCTCCTAAACCTGATAGACTTCTTTGAAGCTGTAGATGAGGGTAAGGTGGTACACACAGCCTATCTAGATCTTGCCAAGGCTTTTGACACCATCCCCCACTCTGAAATTATAGACAAACTCACTAAACTAGGTACAAATCCCTATGTCACAAGATGGGTTGCCTACTGGCTCACTGACCAAACCCACACTGTGAAAGTAGCAGACTCTAAATTCAACTTCAGACGTATGTGGTGGTGCTGCAGTAGTGTTGTCGCCTCACAGTAAGATGCTGTCCAGTTCAATTCTCAGCTAGAGCATCTTCTGTGTGGAGACATGCTTGAATGGGCGTACCTTCATTGAAGGTTGTGCATCAGGACTGGTAACTCGGCACATAAAAATCAACTACCAATCATTAGCAGACCGGAGTTCTGCTGTGGTGACCCCTAACCAGGAAAAGCCAAAAGACACAACAACAACCAGTGGCGAGTGGAGTACCACAGGGTTCAGTCCTAGGTCCTCTCCTGTTTGGTATATACTTCTCTGAAGTACAGGCTCACACAGAAGGTCTTTGGCTAGCAAATTTCGCAGATGATTACAAACTAGGAGCCATAATCCAATCTCCTAACAATGTGGACATCCTACAAAAGGACCTCACTGAGACATATGCCCGATGTCAAAGCCATGGCCTCAAGCTCAATGCCAAAAAGTGCATTGTCATCCCTTTTGGTAAATAATCTGTACCCATGAACTACCACATAGGCGGTAGTCTACTTAACACCAAAAGTGTGATAAGAGACCTTGGGACACAGGTGGACAGTAGTCTCTCCTTTGATAATGACATCACCACAGTAGTCAGGAAATCCTTCTATATGGCACACCTCATCACAAAAGGTTTCTCATCCAGGAAAAAAGAGGTCATTGTTCCCCTCTACTCATCACTCATTTGACCCAGTATAGGGTACAATGCCCCTTTTGGTATGTACCTCACAAGACATCTACAACAACTGGAAAGGCCACAGAAATACCTCACAAACAGGATTATCAGCCTCAAACAGATGCCCTATGCAGACCATCTCAAAAAACTGCAGCTTTACTCCGTCACATATCACCTACTCAGAGGCGATCTCTGCCTAACATACAAAGCTATGTCAAACCCAGAGCTGTTGGACATGCTCCATGTAAAGAAATCCCAATCCCTCTGAGCTACAAGCTCTAGGGACCTAAACCTTGTCACCACAATAAACAGAACATGCTGGAGGGATAGATTCCTGTCTCAGAGAATTCCCATACTCTGGAACAAACTACCTATCTATATCAAACAAAGCTCCTCATTAGCACTGTTCAAGAAAAATCTTGATGATTGGATTGGAGATAGAAAATTCACCCCGGGCATCACTTCTGTGGCTCTGCTTGACAGGGGCACAGGAAAATAATTTTCTTGGGTGGCAAAAGACAGGGTACCATTTGGCTAGGCTTATATAGGCCCTAGGGCCAATAGCCTAGTACCTACCTATGAACATATATATATATATATATATATATATATATATATGTATATATATGTATATATGTGTGTATATATATATATATATATATATATATATATATATATATATATATATATTCTTTTTATATAGTTTCTAATAATACCAAAACCCTGTAATGCTTTACATGCATCTTTAGCCTTGGTTGCCTTGGTTTCCAAGCCTGGTCTTTCATGTGCCTCGTTATCTAGCATTCCATGAGAAGGATGGTGTAGTAGAAGTGCATGATGTAATAAGCCTGTTACAAATAATTCTGTCACTTTACTCTTAAAACTGACTGAATAATGTGAATTAACTGAGTATTAATCATATTCTGAAATTTGACTGAAATGTACTATACTGAACACATAACTGAGTATGAATGTCATATTCTGAATCTTGACCAAAATTTGATACATATTTATACTGAACATCTAAACTAGCCGGAACACCTTTCCTGCCAGTGTTACCTGAACACAGATAAAAAAATAAACTGAAATCTGGTAATGCTATATTCCGGAAACTAAACTATTAATACCGTTTTGTCAGTATTGTCTGAACCTAGATAAAAACATAAACTGAAAACTCGTGCTGTTACATAACTGTCTAAAAACATACATACTTTATGCTTTAACTCATACATTTTAACTCTGCATTCTCCCTGTCACTGATGAGGTGTGGGAAGGCCTGCTTTAATGTCCACGTGTCTTTTTTATAGTTAGGCCTTTTAAACGTCCCCTTTTCATCTCTTGTGCAAGGCTAGGCGGCTAAAGATCTTGATTGCATTTAGTATTAGGCCCTTAAAATAACATTTGCAGCTTTAACAATT
Organism: Protopterus annectens; assembly: GCF_019279795.1. Taxonomy (NCBI): domain Eukaryota; kingdom Metazoa; phylum Chordata; order Ceratodontiformes; family Protopteridae; genus Protopterus; species Protopterus annectens. The sequence continues at coordinate 660,925,122 of NC_056727.1, read as the reverse complement.
ATAAACTGGTAGCACTGCTTGTTGCCCTGACTTTATTTACATTTTTTGCATGAAATAAACATTTGCTGCCAATAAACTCTTGCAAGTGTGTACATAAACTGATAATGTAGAACACTGGCATGGAAAGGCTGTAACTTTATTATTAAATCAAACTAAAACCTCAGTGACATTGTTTTTTTCTGTCATAACCTCAAATAAAATTAAAGTAGTAACTTAACAATGTGTATTTTTGCACCTATATAAAATTAATCTTAACTGTTGAACTTTTTATATTTACTCTAGTGACCCTCAGATTCTAACATACCGTTCTGTGAGTGAAAATCCACCCACTGTCTTACCATAACAGTTTCTTTAGCTGATGTCATTTAACTTTTCAGTACTACTGAATGCTGCAAGAATTTATCATTACTGTCTACAATAATTGCATAAAGAGTATTAAATTGATTTTTACCATACCGCCTTATGGCATGCAGTGCTGTCTTTAATTCAGCTTGCTGAACTGCTGTAATCTGATCAGGTGTGCTTGATAAACCAGAATTTCTGTATGAAATATATACAATCTTAAACTGATTACATAGACTCATTTATTACCAGATTTAAACTGACCTGATTCTGGAAGTTTACTTGTCTGTCTTTTATACACATATGTGAATTTTTTTTTTTTTTATCTGTAAGTTTACTTGTATGTCTGTTATACAGTATACACATTTATTACTAGAGTTGAACTGATCTAATTCTGGAACTTTACTTGTCTGCCCTTTATAACATAAGAGATGAACATAAGGCTTTAAAGACAAAGTATATATGATGCACTCTTTTCATTCATTGGATCTGAACTTTGGACTGTACTTTCACTTTTAAACTGTAGCATTGACTTTAGATTTTGAATTCTGTAATCTAACAAAGCATTATTTACACATTTATTACTAGAGCTGAACTGATCTAGTCCTGGAACTTTATTTGCCTGTCCTTTTACAAGTATGGCAATATTTGTGAATGCTTTTTTTGTCTCTGTCTGTATTAAGATATTATTTATGCATTGCAACACTTTAATACAATGCTATTAACAATGACCGCTAAACAAAACAATAACACAAACAATTCATTTGCCAAATCTGTAACTGTAAACCCTTTATTCTGCAAATTAACTTGACTGTCATTTCTGGTATACCCTGCACAACATAGATGCATACAGTTACCTTTTTTGTTCTAAATGATCACACCCAATATATCTTTCTGAGCACTTTAACTGTGACAGCTGAACTGAAATCTATTTTATCTTTAATCCATAAGTCTGCATGTTCCTATCATAACCAATTCTTCAAATTCTGTACATTTGCAAAACTCTTGTTACTGAAGTCTAAAACAACATATAACTCTAATGACGTGTCCATACCTAGTACAGAGCTGTTACACTTCAAACTGTTAGCTGCTGTAATCTTTGATCTTTTAAATCCTGACAAAACTGCATTTGTGTCCTCTAATAAAAGTATGTTTGTAACTGAAGTTGATTTGTCTGCATCAATCAGTATATCATTCCATAATTTTTCTGTAAACAATGAAATATTTCTTTTAACATTAAACAATGACAGATAAATGCTCTGGTTTGGCTGGACTGCCACACCCTTTATAAGTAAGCTGAAATGTTTTTTTATAGAACTAACAAAAGCACTGATTTGAGATATGGAATGGATTTCTTTTTTAATTTCCTCAGAAACAATAATTTGCAATGAAGTCTGTATATTATTTACTTTATCAGACTGATTAAAATCTGTACTATTATACCCCCTCAGTGTAATATTTGCATTGGTTTGTACACTGATTGTGTTTTCGTCTGTATTTACCATATTGCTAATTAAGTGCGTACTTTGAATTACATATGCTGTAGTATTTACACTAATGTTTGAAAACTGTAAATCAGAAGTACTGACAGAAGCTGACTCATTCTGCAAAGTATTTGCTCAGTGTACTTCTGTGATTTAACCCTTTTGCATCTGAAAAGATGCCACATTTCTGAACTAATAACCTAAAGAACATATGTAAAACATAGTTTTTTAGACTGCTTTACCCAACTTTTAATTTTAAACCAAACATTTGCTGGTGTCTTAACTGTGGAAGTATTACAAGACCTGTTTATACAAAAGGTATGCAAATGACTTTTACTGATGTACTTAAACTTTTATGAGCTGTTAACTAAAAAGTGCATATAAAGTCTTACTTAACTTTATGATTCTCTAAGAATGAGTTCTGTCATCTATAGCTTTTTAAACCTTTTTCTTGCTTCTTGGTTGTGTGATGTCACACTGGAATGTTGTTTATGTTCTGAAGGAACACTGCTGAAGTTTGTTGATTTAGTGCTGGTCTGTTGAAATTCTTTCAGGCTTTTTCTGAAGTAAACATTGTTACTCTGCAATTTGTTTAACAGCTGCAATTACTGTATGTAAAGGTTGTCTGCTCTGGCTGTATTCTGTATAAAGTTTACATCGGGAATAATAGTGTTGTCTTAACGAAAGGTCTGTTCTGCAAAGAGAAACTGTAGTGCTGTCATCTGTGGCCTTATTTTGTATGGAGTTTACAGTCTTCTATTATGGAATAACACTGGTATAGCTGTTGAAAACTCTGCTATGAAACTTCTGCTGTATTAAGCTGACTGCTGCACTTGAAACTGTACTTGAAAGGGTTACTTACTACAGCTGTGCCTGTTGAAGTTTGAAGAAATGTCGAATGAACACTGGTACCTGTAGTGTGATGGCTAATAAGGTTGCTTTGAAGGAAACACTGCTTTTCTGTAGATTGCTTTGTAGAACACACACAGTTGAAAGAAGCACTGCTCTTTTGTAGACTTATCTGTAGAACACATATAGTCTGACTGCTGATGCAAGGTTGCTATGGGGTTTGGGGATTAATTTAACTATTTTTACCCCATTTGTAGTGGCTCACCATTGAAAGAATTGATGAGACTGTATGTATACTGGAATTATCTGGAAACAACTGAAATGAGACTGGAATGAAAGTTGTTATTTGTTAATTACACAAACTTATGCTGAACAGGTGCTGGTCTTTCCTTTATGGGCGAAGTCTTTTTTACACTGTAATTTGGTTAATAAGGCTTTATTAGATGTTCACAATATCCAAATACTGTCTTTGATAACTGTGCTGATAAACAGTAACAGTCTGTAAAAATGCTGGAATACTGATTAACAGTAACATTGCTGATAAATATAGCCAAAGTTTCTGCAGGTGTATTCTGATTCTTCTGAATAATATCAACCGAAACAGTCTTTTGTATGATTATTTAACCTGACTTCTGTACTCCAGTCTGCAGTCCAAAGGCTAACTTCCTTTCTAAAATGCTGGATATTTAATTGTTTCTGTATGTCAGCCTGAACTAACTAACTGACTTCCCTAACTGTATCTGCTGTATATTCTAATAATACCAAAAACCCTGTAATGCTTTGCACACCTCTTTAGCCTTGGTTGCTTTGGTTTCCAATCCTGGTCTTGCATGTGCCTCTTTATCTAGCATTCTATTGCTAGATACATCTTTCCCTTGAGAAAGGAACTTTCTGTAAACCTTATTTTGTACATCTTGTGCTTAGTTGGAAAAATCGTATCTTTCCCTTGAGAAATGAACATTCGGTATTTTTCAGAAACTGAATGCATACATGTAAACCACAAGTCTGACTCTATTTTAAGGCGTATTATTCTACCTTAATGCACCGTAGTGAATTCACTAAGAATACCCTCAATCTAATAATATGTTTTTGTGTTTTTCATGAAACAAATAACTGGTTATTTTGTATCATGTGATTTTGCTTGTCATTTAATTTAAACTGTGATTCATTGCTGTGATTTAAGTGATGTTTTCCGTATTATTTTAGATGAAAGAACTCGTTTATCTGTTATGGTCTATAGTTTGTCATAATGTCTCAACATTGCTTATTAAAACAGTGTGTATGTTTTTCATTTGTTATAAAGATAGTTGCTTGTATAAGCAAATGCAGTCTTCAAAGTGATGGGATTCCTAAGTAAACAGAAAAACAGATGCCATACTTGTGTACAGAATGAGCTGAGGAGTAGGTGTAACATACTTCTAAGAAAATGTATGTATTCATGTTTTTAGCTAATATTTTTTGGTATTGAAGTCAAGCTGCTTTCTATGTAGTTAAATGATATTGTGCATATGACTGGTGGTGTGAGTGAGCTTCTATGTCCCTGACTACTTGATGTGATAGACAATGATTTGGCAATGTAAGAAGATTGCTGTTAAAAAGAACATGTGCATTATTCATTTGTGATTAAGGCGGTTGCAGGTTTAAGCAGGTATAATCATCAAAGCAGATGAATGAACTATGTAGATGGAAAAGCAAGTGTCATACATGTATAGAGAATGGGCTGAGGAGCATCAGCAAAACACACTGGTAAGTGCATAATTTCTTAAGTTCTGTTATTCTGTTCAGGTCTAATTGCCTATGAGGAACACTGATTCCATACTGTAAGGTTCATATACCATATCACCTTCCCAGTCATCCATTTTTTTTAATTCTAGACTATCAGATTAATGGACCTGGATTGGCACATCATTCCAAAGCAACACCATATTGTTAAAAATAAATTAATATCTTTAACATTTCATGTTATTATCCCTAAACTGTTTTAATGGAGTAACACTCTTAGTAAACTTTCTTTGTACAACCTCCAGTAATTGCTCTTGTATAAGTTTTAAATATTGTATTAAGCAATCCACATCTCTGCTTAAAAGATTTCTTAACAGATAATCCATCTGTTCATTCCTTTGATGCTAACAAGTTTAGCATGTTTTATAAAAGATAGATATCTGATGAAATTATAATGCCTAAATCTTTGTATTAATCTGCATCACTAAGTGAAACAGATGTTAAACAGGGTTTTTTTATTATTTTATGAAAAAATACATAATATTACATTTTTATGGGTACATCTTAGTCCTATAGGAGATGCCTAATCCCAGCAACTTCATATAAGTATTTAAGTCATCAGTATCTTTATTATTTTGTATTATGAAACCAATGTTGCAGTCGACTTCATATTTATGGATCTAAAATGTTTCTATCTTTTGCTATGGTAGAAAAAAGAGCATTAATACTGGTCCATTACAGATCTGTGCAACAGCAGAATGTACAGGTAGAAAAATAGACTATGTATGCTCAAATCACAGGTAACCGGAATACTGGGAGGATGACAAGTACACACACAGTAAGGTACAATTTCCCATAAGAGGACACAGAGTTCAAAGTCAGTCTGGGGCTTGTTTCTCCTTCTTTCTCCAGATCCCCAAAAAGACTCCCCACTGGCACAGCTGTAGAGTTGAGATCTCAGCTGAGTGGCCAAGGTAAGACCTCCAGCCCCTCTCTGTCCAACCAGTGCTTTGTGTCCCTGCCCAAGTAGCTGACACACACACACACACACACACACACACACACACACACACACACACACACACACACACACACACACACACTTTGAGATTTTATTTACACACACACACACACACACACACACACACACACACACACACACACACACAGGAAAGGCTGGCACAGGTTTACTAGCTATGCTCCCTTCTGCCCACACTATAAGGTAGATTTTCCAGCCACCAGCCACTATTAATCAGCTACTTTAAGGCCCTTAGCAAAGGGTGTCCAACCTTACTGTGTAATGTTACTATAAATCCAAATGTTAGTTTGACTAAGAGCAAGACTATTAGGAGTGGCCCACAGTGTCACCAAATACATATGCGAGTACTCTCAGAGCTTAAATATGTCTTACAGTATCAGCCACAAAGATAGGTTTAAATATATTTAATAATAAATAATAAAAGAACAAGAGAATACTCAGTAAATCATCACAGTAACTTCAGCGTTCAAAATCACAGGAAATATTTAAAACAAAATTGCAGGACAGTCACAAAGAAATGCAGAAAACATCTAAACTAATCTTTACTATATTCCTTACTGAATCTAAAAGAAATTACTGTACCCTACTTAACTTACTTACAGCAAGGCAAGACAGATGTGGTGAGCGGATATTTCCAGGTTAAAGAAAATATAAAATGCTCTCTCTCTCTCTCTCTCTCTCTCTGTCAGAGAGTTCATAAATTAATATCAAATATTACTGCTGGGTTAGCTTGGATGACATCACTTTTTGTCACTGACTTTCGTTCCCAAGCTAAACCCCCATTGTCAGAAACTACCAGCATTTTGCATCTCCCTGTGAAAACTACATAAATAAAGGCTTTTCCTCAGATGTTTGCAGATCATGGAAGTCCTAAAGCAATAAAACACTTCTACATCTCAACCCTAGTAATTATTTCTCTTTCAAGGCAACCCAGAGAGTCCCCTAGTATAGACATTCTGTCTCCTGTTGACTGAAACTGAAAGATAACATATTTTGTTTATGGCCCAGCAATAAAAGTACTTCAATCTCAACTATTCTTAAGTTTTGCAAGTTAATCTTCTATGTTCCAGTAGGGTACACTATGGATACATCTTTTAAACCCAGTACTGTACAAATCCTGTTCAACACATACTTTTGTACCAGCAGTTTGATACACACATGACATACAGTTCTAATATAGTGGCAATACAAGCAATTACATCATGCTGATATTCACAAATAACATATAATTTACAAAATTCCAAATAGCTGGACTGGCAGTATCTCCTTCTGCCACACTTCTATATAAATTATATTAATATTCTCAAATGACATCTAATTATTTACAAAATTTCAGATAGCTGTGCTGGCAAGATTTCCTTTTCTGACAGTGCAGTGGACATCTGTGTAACAAGTTACTTTGACTAGGTACAGAGGCTTTCTGCAGTGTAACAACATTGCTACTTAAATCCAGTTTGAGTATTTCCCATTTGTTTTTAAGAATGCTGCTTGTGTAAGGAGTTGTATTTATAAAAATGGATGAATGCACTAAGTAAACAGAAACCTAGATGTTATAAATGTATACAGAATGGATGAGGAACACCAGAATCACAATGATAAGTGCATGTTCTTTAAGAGCAACATTTTATTAACTATCACATTTTCAGTTTTACATACTCTACAGTTCCCATGCGTGCTGTGCTGTTTATTTTGGTGTTGATACAGCCATGTTATAATCATATTTTTATATGATACTGATAAACTAGTCTATAGTCTGCAAATCAATACTTTTATTTAACTTTCAGTAACAAGCCAGTGTTGATCTAGTAAATCCATATGTATCACAAACAGTTTTTTAATCTAATCTTGATCTTCAGATTGATTTTACTTTGCTACCTAAACAAAAACAGTCAAACATACAAGTTATCTATTTACAATATAAACTGAGATCAGGTATTAACTATTGACCATATTGTTTTGTTATCACTATGTTGCAAGTCTTGACAATTGGATCAGCAACTTTATACCTTGTGTTACAGACTATTTTCTTTAAACGTATCTATATTTTAACTGATTTGCTCCATAGCTACATCCTCTTCAAGCTCAAGTTCCATTACATAATAATATACAGCCCTTTCCCATTTGTGGTTTTGTCTTTGTTTTCCATTCTCTAGTTAAGTATTTCTTGGTCACTTTCATCATTAAAAATAACAATGTTTTAAGCTCTTTAGCACATGTTATATTATACAAACCCATGAGGAGCATCTCTATACAGAGGTAAATTTCTCTTCCAAGTGTAAGACTTTTTTGCATTTTCTGCTTCCTTTCCTTCATTTTTACCAGCCTGGCCATCATGCCTCATCCACACAAGGCTTTCCAGCAACTCCATGCCCCCTGGACTTATTCTGGTAATTGGTGTGGCAATGGAACTTGGCACATCTGAACTTCCAACTGGTGGGGGGGGGGAATGACTGAGCCTCTTTCTGGCCTTGTGGTATAGTCATTCTAGCTAAGCCTGTAATGTTGTCATGTGGCATATTGCCTCGCCTCTACAGCAGCTCAGTCAGACCCACCAGTATCCACTAGAACACACTTCCTCTGACAATGTCCCCAGCCTAGACTAGGGATCATTGTCAAGCGATGTCTATATACCACCCCCCCCTGGAATGGGCATGCCCATCCCTCCCTGTCACTTTGTCAGTAACTCACAATGCAAATTGAACCTAGGTTGCCTAGGTCATGCTCAAGGCTTTATCTCTCTAAGCTACTGGAACTGCTCTTCCAAGTGTAAGACATCATATTGTTCAATTCATGTTTGTACTGAAAAACTCCATACATTCCCAAAGTGTATACTCAGATGAATACCTTTCTGAATCATCACCTCTCCAACATATGCCTATTCTCTATGGGAACATTTATTTCAAGTCTTTTAGTGGTATAAAAATATTTACGCAAATATTTCCATGCCAAAATTCTAAATTTGCTTGATTTAGTTCTCACTACCTTCTACAGAGATACGATAGAAAGCATCCTGATGAAGAACCTCTTAGTATGGTATGGAAGCTGCTCTACCTCTGAGTGCAATTCCCTCCAGAGAGTGGTGAAGACAGCAGAGAGGATCATTAAGAGCACCTTACCACCTATCCACGATGTATACTTATCCAGATGTCTCAGCAGGTCCAGAGGAATAATTAAAGACTGCACTCACCCTGCTTATAGACTGTTCCTGCATCTATCATCTGGAAAGTGCTTCTGAAGCATACGTTGCAGGACTATGAGATTCTGGAACAGCTTCTTCTCTAATGTCATCAGGCTACTGAACTCTAATAACCAGTACACTCCATGATGTCCAACTGGGTCAGTAGAAACTGTCTCAATTTGTGCAAGGACCTAGTTACCAGTCTCACCTAATACTTAGTGCAATATTCACTATGACTGTAACTTATAGGCTATCTAGGGCAGTAGAAATGCAGTAAAATATCTCTTCTTCAGTGCAATACATGCATATTTGTAAATTAACCATAGTGCGATACTTTAAGGTCCATAGTGCAATCCTCTGATGTCCACAGTGCAATACTTAAATGTCTGTTTCTGTGCAAGGATCAATGTAATGTCTTAACCAAATATCTGTGCAATACTAAAGTCTCGTGCAAGTAAGTATTCAGTTCAAAAAGTGTTAAAATGTGTTTCTAATTATGTGCAATATTAGTCTGTTTACCTGCAAGTCCGTGCTGTAATATCTGGGTGTTACATGTGTAACTGTTTGTGAAAATAGTCTATATGTTGTCTGCACATTGAGTCTGGAGATACAGAATTCCATTCAGTTTTTGCACTTGTGTGATTTCTGAATGACAATAAAGTTTACTTTGACTTTATCTGTTGATGAACTACATTTTCTTCCATTGATTATCTTATTATTCACTCTATGCAGTTCGTAATATTATACTGTACTATCCACTGAATTCACATATTGACTTATATGCTCTACTTGTTTCTCTTTCTCAGTCTATTTCTGTTCTACAAACAATTATAAAATCTACTATTTGGGATTTAACAAATTTAGTATGCATTTTCTGCATATTTTCCTTCAATTCTGATTTTACCACCACTCACAGTTCTCCCCCCCTTCTAAACTCCCAACAGAAACCCCCTTTCTTAACCACTCTCCCCTCCCTCACCATCATTAGCTACCATTGTCACCTCATCACCATCCAAATACCAACTTCTACTAACATTAATCCTATTCTCTCCTGCAATGCTCAAATAACCCTCAATGCCTATCCACCAATATTATATGCTAATATGAAGTTTTGATTATTTTGATATATGCCAAGTTAGATAAAAGTAATTTTCCATTCAAATATAAAATCTGCATGCTACCATATAAGATGCTTGATTCCAAATGTTATTATTACTGTCATTCCTTTGTGTTTCTCTTGTGCATATTGCATAATTTATGTTGCCTATATACTTTGTGGTGTTTGTGTTCATCCTTGTATTACTGTTTTTGTTTGACCATAATTGTATTGCAGCGTTTCTCCTTGGGCCGCCACTGAAAATGAACTCCATTCCCAGTTGGATTTTCCAGGTAAACAAATGTTAAATAAATAAATTAAAAAAAAAATCTAACATTAGATCTGTATATGCAAGCTGATCTGAGTTCAATAAGCCAAATATTTGCCTAATTTCATCTCATGTTAGTACTTAATCCCTTTTATCACACGTTTTCAATATCTTGATTGTTTTCCTAAATGTCCTTTATATTTCTTCTATATATTTCTTGTTAACATATATGTAGTATACCTATGGTGTTCTATTATTTCCAATTTCTAAATTCCTTTAAAGTAAAGACATGCTTAAGAGTTTTATGTATAGAAGGCTGTGCTTAATGCTCTTTATATTCCTTTCTGAAATCTGACCACATACTTATGATGATACTGTAGTTGCCTCTTCAGGCACTATGCATATCACATACTTCCATTTGAGAATGTATTATGAGTCCTGAGTAAACTATTTTAATCTAAGCTGCACAGTCTTGCAGTATTCCTCCAGATCTGGTAGTCTCAAATCAACATGTTCATTTGTCAGTGTTAGGTTTCCCATTGTACTCTTTCGCTTTTTCATCCTAAGTAAACAGCTTATTTTCTTTTTACATATTCTTCCATATCAGTAACTCATTTGATACCTATAAGAGTGACCTACATAAAGAACCAACATGAATGAAAATATCTTAATCACCTCTTCCTGCTTGTATTCACAAATAACAATTATCATAGTTATGTCTTACTAATAATCTTATGAGTGATTTTGCCCCACATTTCTTTGGTTGTTTGCTTTACATCCTGTTTCAACCAAATGTACACACATAATCTTGTCATGATCCAAACAAAAGGGAGAAACTCTGTACCAAGTCATGTGTTGAGGCATAATTTATTAGTATAACCATTGTCATTTCTTCATTTACTTTAAATCCTGCTCTACTAGTAAAATGTTTCAGTTTATCAAATATTCTGGACTGGTTGCACATATTATTATGCTGCTCACAAAGAGGGCTATTTTCTCTTTAGTATTTCTCCGTTTATACCAAATTGTGTTTGATTGTCTTATGTCTCTGGATAATGGTTCTAAATACAAAGAAAACAGTAATAGTGAAGTAGGCATTCCTGCCTAGTTCCTCTTAGAAGACCAATCACTTTAGATAACTCATCATAGGGGTTGGAAGGGTGGCCTGATGGTTAAGGTGTTTGCCTTACAAACACAAGGTGCAGGGTTTGAGTCTCACAAGGGATACTTGGCTAAGCTTAAAATGGCTCGCAAGGGCAGTTAGCTTAGTACAAACTTATGAGTAATTTCCTTATGAGTATGAGTAATCACCACACTTCACCTTAGCAAGATCTTCTGTAGATATTACATGTTAATGTTGTCCAACCTTGTGGAAACCCAAATGTCTCCAAAGATTTCTTCATAAATCTCAAACTCACTCTACTAAATATTTTTTCAGTGTCTGAAACTATTAATATCAATGTATTATTATTGTCTGTGCATTATTTTGAATAATTAGAGTTCTGTTGTTTTCAAATTTTGCCTCCCTTCTATAAAAATCCACTCTTATCTAGGTTTATTGTTTTGTAAATATATTGCCAATCTATTTGTCAAAATCAGAATAAACACTCTCTAGTCATGATTCAGGAAATAAATGGATTTTTATATCCCTGTAATAAGATTTTAATATATTCACACACACACACACACACACACACACACACACACACACACACACACACACACACACACCGAGGAAGAAATTCAACTTCACATATTGTTATACAATGATAGGAATTACATTGAATAATCAAGGTAATCTTATACAATTAAAACAACAAGACTCTTGGTATTTCAATAGCAACATTTCAAGGTTATCCCAACAACTAAAGGTCTTACTATGATTTATAGATCTTATTTTGATCACTCCTTTTTTAGTTTTACATAATATTCTTATTAAATTAAAAAAAATATATTTGAATGTAGGAACAAGGTTCAATAACAATTTTTTTTGTAATAACTTTGCTGAAAACTGCAAAAAGATCCTATAAGGTTCTTTGTACTTGGCTTTTACAGATATAGGAAGGGAAAACATTCATTAGTATTACTGATCTAGTTAAAAAAAAACAATTGTCAAACCATAACTCCTTAAAATGTACTTATCTGTTCCCAGTAAACATTTCATTTTTCATGGTCCATAAACATGTGTGCCCAATCAGCTTTTACATGTTTACTACATCTCCAATATACTGAAGTCATTTTACTAAACTTAGAGAGTATGTATATATTTCTGCATATAAACTTTCTAGTATAAAGTTGAAGATGTTTGACTAACTGATTTAAGTATCAAAGCTTTATTTTTACCATCTATTGAGTCGCTCAATCCACCACTCAAAAATTTCTAGAGTTTTTTATTATTATTTATAATTAACTTATATAGCTTGGACAAGCTTTCTTTGTATGTAAATCAACCTTTGATAACAGCATTCATATATTCATATATTGGGGGAATACTGTACTGTTCCTATTTAATTATATTGCCACTAAATTAATTTAATTTCTTACTGATGGATAATATTAACTGGTTAGCAGATTCATCCAACTTATATTCTTTCATTATATATTGTGGGACTTAGCTTTTCCTTTTTCAAAGCAATCAGACCATAATATTCATTCATTCATTTTTAGTAAAGTCATGTTACCATTGTTCTAAGTTTCCTTAAATGAAGAGGTATGTGCAATAGGAAAACACAAACATTCCCACTTTGATATTAATGAAGTTTTAAAAACAACACGGTTTTAAGAATTTATTTCATATATGGAGCGTCTAAAGATTGAAATGAATTTCCTTCTTAAGGTAAATTTTGTTAACAAGATGAAAGGATTATTGCATATTTCTAATTTATCATTTTTAATAAACTTATAAGAATTATGTATAATCTGCTCCTGGATAGTTTTCCACTGACTAGTGTATGTTGAGTCTATCCAGAGTATAACAGAGTTAAAACTTGCAGCAATAGAATAAGATTCTACATCTTTGAAGCTAATACCATCATACTCCCATAATCTTATATGATTTCTATAAGTAATTCTTGGCTTTCTAGGATACCATAGGAATGAAATTAATTTTTTTTCCATTTTCTTTAAAAGTTTTTTTATAAGCACTAAGCTGTCCTCAAAAGTATAAAAACATTCATTCCATTTTTATTAAGAAGTAATGCTTCTTCAATTACGTTTTCAAAATTATTAACTCATTACATCAGAGTGAGCCTCAGGTGCATCTGCAGTTAACTCCTACTGACGCCTCTAGGCATCAAATATTGCTTGTTCATAGTTCCATTGAGAATTCCAAGCCATGCTATGTACAAGGTTTTAAAAGCTTTCATCTTAAAGCTTACACAACAGCAAACTCAAATGCATTAATATTTGACCTCTGTCTAGTGCAGGTAAATATATATTAACTGTTGTTTTTATCATATTAATTTATATAGATATAATTTTTACATTTTTCTAAATATCTCAACAACCAGGTAATACAGACAAAACTCCTTAGCCTCATACAAAAGCTTTCAGCTAGATGAATAAAATTCTGCTGACAGTATGTGCGTAACTTGAGTGGTTGCTGAGATATTGCAAGTTGTATATAATAGCTACTGTGTCTACTTTGACTTATAAAATTCAGTTTAAGACCTAGAACCTAAAAATATTACCATTATAAAAATAGTTTGTGCTGAAGAGTTTGCCATTTATACTACTTTCATAATCCGTATGATTCCACAGATATGAACATTTGTTTGAAATGTGAGGACAGAATTTGATTCTGTGAAAAGACTTAGGCTCCGCCAATTGGAAGCTACAGTGCAAACTTCCTGAGCTCCATTGGAGTGAATGAGTTAATAATAATCTTACTCACATCTGGATAGATTTTTATCCTAAATATTTTAATTCTTTTTCTTCCCAATTATATTTATATTGATTTATCACTAAAGCTTCAGTTTTATTGCTATTAAATTTTAGCAGATTTTTCTTGAAACGTTTCAATTTCCTCATCTATTTTTCTATCAAATAATTTAAATGTCCTACAGTTAGTAAAATATCATCTGCAAAAAGCTGTATTTTAGAGTGACAATCTCTACTGAGAATCCTTAAATTTTTCCATAGCTTCTTATACTATTAGCCAAGGGTTTGATAACTAATATAAATAATAATGGGGACAAGGGACGGCCTTGTTTTTTGTTTTTGTTTAAAGTGAATCCTTGAGAAATGTAAGAAACAATTTTAACATATGCTTTGGAGTCTCTATACAGGTTGTTTAATATTCCAGTAAATAGGTATGGAAATGCAAACACTTCTAAAGTTTTAAACAGGTACTTCCAATGTACGGAAGCAAAAGCTCTCTTGATATCTAAGCTAATTAGGGCCAATTTCTTGTTCATTCCATTTGCTAAATCTATGATAGTTGCTATTCTTTTTATATTATTGTACATTAATCATTTGACTATAAAACATATTTGATCTTTATTAATTAATTTAGCTACTATATTTCTTAAGCTTGTGGTGAAAATGGAAGTAAATATTTTATATTCCACATTTAATAATTCAGTAGGTCTAATTTATTATCCTTTCCTTGTCATTCCCTCCAGTACAGCGGTTTTGAATGTGTACCTTTAACTCCCAGTGCATGTCACCTGAGCCCTTAAAAATAAATGAAGTTATCACCTTACAGTTCAAATATTCATATCTCTGGAACTGTAAGTGTTACTAGGAAACTGTAAATGGCAAACTATTTAGGATAAATTAATCTTTACATTGGTGACATTCATTCAGTTTTATGCATTAAGCTAGATTTTATAATCCAAAATAATTGCAGTGAATATTAATTGTGTAATGTTGTATAAGCAGCTTATGATATCTCAGTAACTATTCAAACAAGACACATACTGCCAAAAGGATTTTCTTTATACAACTTTGAGCTTTCATATGAGTCTGTGCAGTTCTGTCTGTGCTATTTGAACGTTGAGATATTTTGAGAAATATGAAAATTATTACAATACAAATAAACAGTATACAAATAATGTTCAATATCTCTTTAGCTGCATTAGACAGAGGTCAAATATCAATACAATTCTGTTTGCCATCATGTATGCTTTAAGATGAAATCTCCTGATATCTTGTATGTAGCATGATTTTGAAATTATTAATGCAAATATGGACAATGTTTGATGCCTGTAGGCGTCAGTAGGAGTTAACTGCAGAAACACCTGGAGGCACAGTCAGCTGTAATGAGTTGAGTTAAGTATATATGAGATTACAGAAAATTTCCATGAAAGAGGAATTATTTTGTCACCCTGAATTATCCTAATTCTAAAATATTTAATGGAAACAGACTATATAATTCCATACTTAAAACCATCTAACCCTGGAGCTTTACCATTTTTACTTTTTATACCTTTTTTAAATCTCTTTAACTTCTATCAGGGTAATAGGCTGATTCATCTGAGATATTTGTTGGTCATTTAATTTACAAATAACATTTTTCTTTAAATTGTCAATTTTGTAATGATCAGGATTATTATTTGTATCTTTATTAAGATCCTTATGGAATTTAAAAAAAAAAATATATGAAGTAAGCTTATTACTGTGTGGATTTTGGATAGTATTGTTTTGTGCCTTTTTGCTTAAAAATTTACTACTATTGGCTAATCTACGTAGTTTTTTTAAGTCATCACATAACTATGCAATTTTATTGGTTCTAGAGCTATGTATCTCCAATTTATGCATTAACACTGATATTTTGTCATTCATTTTTTGATGATTTCAATATTATCTAATTTGTTTGTTGTTCAATCCTCACTTTGTGTATTTCATCTTGTATTTCTAACAACTCTTTATTCCATTCTTTCTTTTTATTATTAGCCCATCTTCCCATTCTATCTTTAGTATACATTTTAAGCAGTCCCATAGTATGATTTCACTAACCTGACCTTTGTCATTCAAAGATAAAAAAAATCCTCAATTTGTTCCTTAAGGTAACTCTTAAACTCTTTTAATTCAATTATATATACTGGGATTCTATAAATAATCTAAAATGTCCTTATTGCCATTACTATATTAATACTTAGTGCATTATGATCAGATAAAAGGCAAGGAATGGTTTTAAAATTAAAATAATGCACTTTATTAGATAAATTTATAGAGTCATACGTCCTATCAATACTAGTTTGTTTCCCATGCCCATAAGAATAATGGGTGAAGAACAAGTTATCTTCTGCTTTTACTAGCAAATCGAATAAATTATTATTACAGATCCATTTATTTAGTGCTTTAGCTGATACCAGCATTTTAGCTTTCTTCTATTACCTTGCATCTTCTATGCATACCTCTCAACCTAGAACCATCAAAAATCTGGACAGAGGCCCATGAAAAATAGGTACAAATCTATATGCTGATTAACATAAAATGTGCATACATAATTATCTAACCCCACCCACTCAAATGGAATTGTGGGATATCGACTTTCAAATGCAAACTGAAGAACAGACAACCAAAATATGGCCCTAGACCCTGTAGTAAATGGTAACCATTTTTTAATGTGTAGCAATGATGTTCACTGGGAAGGGAGAAGATGAACCTCAGGATTTTGTTTTTGGTGACTTGTACTATGTGGGCTTTATGGTAAAAGTTGGGCATTTAACAGTAGGCAATATTCTAATAATAGCAAAGGAATATTATAGTAAAAGACAATTCCAACAGCAACCAGGTACCTCAGTAGCAAACACAGTCTTGATCCAAATGAAAAAAACAAAGCAGAGGTAAGGCTCCAGGCTTCTCCAAATAATTTTATTACAAGAACACAAGCACTTTCACCATCAGGCTTCTTCAGGTATAAAAACATCACACACACACCTGTCTTTATACTTACAATCATTTGACCACATGATTGAAAAAATGTGTTTCTTAAAGACTTAAGGTAGCAATTACATAAACTGTAACAAATACAAGATGTGCATGGAAATATCAATATAAAAACACCAAATGGTGTATTAAAAATACATGTCTAAAACAAATATAAATAATTAAGACAGAATAAGCAGATAAAAACACAATATTACCTACAAAGGGGTCTATTCCTTAAAATAGGTCTCAAAGGTACATGGTCATTTAGACCATGTCCAGTGTTTGCTCTTAATTTCACAATCTATTTTGTTTCTAAATTCTCGGTTCGATTTTTAATGTCACCTCCCCTTGGATTCACATGGCGTTTGCCTATTATGCTAAATGTGAAAATATGTTGTACATTGGTCTCCTTAATATGTTTCGCTAGAGCGTTAAACATACTGCCCTTTTTTATGTGGTATAGATGTTCTCTAATCCTATCTCTTAGCAACCTGTCAGTCTTGCCAACATAAAATTTTCTACAAGTCTGGCAGGTTGCCAGGTAAACCACATGAGAGAAATCACATTTAGCGCTTACTCTTAGAGTATTCATTTCTCCAGTATCTGGATGTTGAAATACAGTCCTTTGATCAATAAACTTTCAGAACTGACATTTGGTACAGGGTATAGTCCCAAGATTGTCGCTGAGCATAATTTGATCCCTGGGACTGCAAAGTTGTCTCCTTAGTGATTTCCTGTTTTTAAAAGTAAATTGTAGATGCCTTCCTATTAGATTACTGATGTGTTGATCAGAAGTCAAAATATTCCAGTGTCTATCTATGTTTGTATATTGTCTTATATTTCTAGAATAACTAAAGCACATTTTTAGTGTCTGTGTAATCCTAGATTTGGATGTACTATCCCCAGTTTTTTCTGAAAAGTAAGGTCTAGCTCTGCTATGTCTAAGTTTTCTTACATTGTTGGTACACTGATCAACAAGTTTTTGGTCATAGCCCCTTTCTGCCAGCTCCATAGCTGTCTTATCAAGTTGTGCTGTAAAATCTATTTCTCTGGCATTCAATCTAGAAGCCCTGTATGCTTGATTTTGTGCTACGTTCCTAAAGACTGGGGGTGCATACTATCTCTACTCAGTAAGCTGTTAACATGGCATTCCTTCCTATACATTTTGGTACTTAATTTGCCATCCGGCTCCTGTAGGATAGACATGTCCAAAAAGTTTACCTTACTAAGGGACCAATTCATGGTAAATTTAAGGAAATGTGTTGAAACATAAATGTAATTAAAAAATATCTCAAGTTGTTCTATTGCCCCCCCCCCCCCAATAACAAGAAAAGGTCATCCACAAATCTACGAAAAAACAGGGCATCATCTTTGAATTTACTTGTAACTAAATTATCTTGTTCCCATTTTAGCATTATTGCGTTGGCATAACTTTAGCACATGATGTTCCCATGGCTACCCCATTGCATTGTAAATATACATTGTCCCTGAACATAAATACATTGTTCTCTAAAACTAAATTCAGTAAAGATTGTATCAGGTCTACTGTTCTGCTGTCATACTTTTGAGCATCAGTCATCAGTTTAACAATGCTCTGAATCCCATATTCATTTGGGATAACCATGAAAAGTGAGAATCACCTTTTCCATACCAACCTGTTGTTCTCTTTCACAGAAAAAGTTATATAAATCTCTGACAAACTGTTCAGTATCCTTCAATATATGATCTGACTGTTCTAAAAGTTTTCTCAAAATTTTTCCACAAAAATGGAGATAGACTCTATACACCAGTTACTGCCCGCTACTATGGGTCTCATAGGAGGATTCTCCCTGTTTTTGTGTATCTTAGGCAAATCTTGGATTATGGGGATGGTAGGATTAAATATGAGAAAATAATTGAGTAAGCCTTCATCAATAAGCTCTATTCTAGCCATTTCCCTTATCGTGTTATGCACAAGAGCAATCATCTTGTAAACCTGTGTCATGTCAATAGCCTTGTAGAAAGTATCATCACTTAATAATAAAAACATTCTCTTGTCATAATCTACTCTATCTAAAATCACAATTTGCCCTCCCTTATCAGCAGGTCATATCATAATAGATGGATTAATTTGTAAACTTTTTAGTGCTGCATGTTCATCTTTAGATAAGTTATACCACTTATTCCTATAGTGATTCATTTTCTGTTCATAAAAATCCTTATATGCATCTTCTATACAGACCTGTTCAAATGCAGAAATCAAGGGGCTTAATTTAGGCATAAAAGAACTTGCTTTTTTAAATATAAAATCATTGTTTTCACCATTATTAACAAATAAAACTTTTAACATCAAATTCCTAGAAAATAACTTAATGTCAAACACGACATCAGTAATATCAGAGTCAAGAGATGGAATGAAGGAAAGTCCTTTTCCCAATACAGTACAATCAAAAGAATATTATAGTTTGCTAGGACCTCCAAAAGTCATTCTCCATGGCCTACTAATCAGTGGCGTAGCTACAGTTTGTGCCGCTCAGGACAGTGGGGCTATCAGTTTGCTGCCCTTCCCCCCTCACAAAATCATGGTCAAATGGGGGCCTCCCCCCTGCAACTATTCCAATGTCTTATTACTTGGCTGTTTTGCCCCATTTACCCCAAACACTGTAATGTGCATACTGCTTTACTTCTACAATTATTTGGATTTCATTTAAAACTTTTATTTTTCATTTTACAGCACAAACACTAATAGACATCTGTTAAACAACTCAATGCAGTGTCACAATGAAAATAGACTTAGTATTAAACTTCTCTGCCCTTGAAACTCACATTCATTTAAACAGCATTGAAACCCACATTCATAGAAAATGCATCTGGCCAGTGGCAGATAAAGATTACCTTTGGCCTGTTTTCAAAACATAGGCCCCTTGCACATGAAACATACACGTGTTCTTTGATACACCTTCCTGATTGTATTAAATTATATTCCTAGTATAATATAGTACAGTTGTTAGAGCGCATTTTAACTTTATTGTTTTGAACATTTTTTCCAGTAAGCAATGAAACAAAATGCATGAACCAATGATGACAAAACTGCCCAGTTCAGAACATTTCCATCATAAAAGTCTACTCAAACGTCTACAGTCCACCAGTATCGGTAAATATGCACAATCTCTCCAGAAGTAAAAGTCATCTAAATAATTCCACTTTAAAGAGATCTGTAACTAATGAAGAGGTTGCTGCCAGCAAACAACTTTATATTTCATTGCTTAATCTACAAATAAAGTGCCTGTTGCCCTTGAGGAATAAATTGCCTATGTTACATTAAAAAAATGGTAAGCTAGTAATATTGCAATAGGGAATGGATGACAAACCGATAACAGGTTCATAGTTACTAGTTATCGCCACCAAAGAGGACATTCTCAGGACTGCAGCATCCACCCCTTTTAAAAGTACAACACAGTACAGTGTCAGCAATATATCTACATACTGTGGGATAGCCTTCTGCATCAAAAGCAAGTATTCTACCTGTTGTGCTACTAACAATACAAGCAAACTTGGCATAAGCAGCACTAAACTTCTCTTCCCCTGAAGCCCTCTGCTTCTTGTAAAATCCACTCAGCACTCAACTGTATCTTTCAACTTTGCAACACAAGAAATCTGGAAAAAGCCAAAATTTACCAGGGGGGATAAAAACCCAAAAACCAGGGACACATTTTAAACATAGCTTGTATAAGCTATGAAAGTTGCTAGAATAAAATGTTAGGTTACCACCACACATTTTCTGGAAGATAGTAAGACTGAAACTTAAATGGCTATCATTTAGTGAATTCAGTTTTCACCATAGCTGTCAACCTCTTAGCACAAAAAACCTGGACAAAGCCAATAAATGGAGGAATATAGACCTAAAAGTAGAAATAAATTTCAAATATTGATCTTACAAACTTAGAAAATTGCTAGAATAAAAGGTTTTGTGTTAGCATGTATTTTCTGAAGAATATGACGCCTGAAATTCAAATGCCTGTCATTATTTACTGAATTCAGTCACTGGTTTGCCACAAAAATCCAGAAGACCACAGATTTTGTGAGGAACAGAAAAAAAAATGAGACAAAAATCTTTACAGCTTTCACACACACACACACACACACACACACACACACACACACACACACACACACATACACACACACACACACACAAACACACACCTTAAAATACAACTGCTAAAGTCCAATGGTGATAAGTAAGCAATGCTGTTAAGAAACCAGCAGTGTATTTGAACTGAATGCACTTACAATAACCATTCGGCACCTAAACACCTTAAAATACAACTACTAAAGTCCAATGGTGATAAAAAAATGGGCTGGCAGAGTATCTGAATTGAATGCACTTACAATAACCATTCTGCACTTAAACTGTTGCACCTTAAAATGCAGCTACTAAAGTCTGATGGTGATAAAAAAGTAAGCAAGCAATGCCATTAAGAAAATGAGCTGGCATTATATCTGAATTGAATGCACTTAAAATAACCATTCTGCACCTTAAAATACAACTACTAAAGTCCAATGATGATAAAAACGTAAGTAAGCAATGCCATTAAGAAAACAGGCTGGCAGTGTATCTGAATTGAATGTACGTACAATAACCGATCTGCACCTTAAAATACAACTACTAAAGTCCAATGGTGATAAAAAAATAAGTAAGCAATGCCGTTAAGAAAATAGGCTGGCAGCATATCTGATCATAATAGTAAGCAGCATCTTAAACTACAAGCAGTAAATAATGCACTTAACAAAACAGGCCAGTAATGTATCTCTTAATAAGAATAGCAGAAGTGCAATTGAATGCATATTGCTTACAACAATAACCATTAACAAAATGGGCTGGCAGCAGGGTCAACACACACATTCCTTCTTCTGGACCTTCTGAATGGCCAGAACTCCCTGAGTACATCCACTTAAAGTCCAAAAACAATGGTGATAAAGTAAGCAGTAAGTAATGCAATTAACAAAATGGGTGGCAGTGTACCTGATAAGAGTAAGTAAGAACAGAGTGCACTTACAATAACAAAATGGCAACCGTATCTGATAAAATTAAAAATACAATTCTTGTTTCTTAACTGGAGGCCAAGGCAGACATGTGGGTTGTTAGGTGCTCTGCAAAACTTGTACACAGCTGTCATTCCCTATTTCACTCCCTCCAAAACAGTTTAAAATAAATATTCACAGACACAGAGTCCAGCAAGTAGTAGCTGATGTCATCATGCATGCCCCTGTAGGCTGGAGATGCATTGTGACATCAGCTACAAATTCAAAGTTGCAAAACAAAAAAAAAATAATAATAAAAAATTGGGAATTAAAGGGGCAACTTGTGAATTCATGGCACCCCATTATTTTAGCCTCAAAACCAGTAAATACAGAGGAATTTGGTATGGTTGAGAGGTATGCTTTTATGGTAGCTATGCAGTTAAAATCCCCTGCTAAAATTAAAGTACCAATAAAAAGTAGCTAATGTATAGAGTTTACCATTTTATTTAGTTATTACAAATGTATACATTCCTTTTGGATCATTAAAGGATTCCATGACCTTAGGCATTGCAGTGGATTTTCTCGAACGTATAGCAGTTCCTCTCCTGTTTTTGTTAAAAAGAAGCAGATGATAACATTTCATAACCTAAGTTATTTAAATATTGTATATCTTTATCTACCAAGTGAGTCTCTTGCAAGAATATAATGACTCCTCTATTTAATTTTAGATATCTTGTTAATGATTTCCTTTTGTTGCATTATTTAGTCCAGTTATATTAATAGCTAATAGATTAAAACTGTCCATACTGTGAATTTAAAAAGATTTAGTTTAAAATAGTTTAGTTTAAAAAAAAAAAAATATATATATATATATATATATATATATATATATATATATATATATATATGTCAAAGTAACAAGAGACTATTAATTTCATTATATATTTTGCCTTTTAAGACTATTCCCCCATTACTGCATACAAGTGTAATAATCCTATTCTATTAATCATAGACATTAAATAATCTAACAAATAGTGTACTATATACCTATTAATAGAATAGTAGTATAAATTACCCATATAATATTCCTAAATTATTTACTCATTCAAAATTATTATAACCAGATCTCTAAATAAATGTATATAACAGAGTGGGACCTGAAGAGATAAAGACATCTGTAAACTTACAGGTCACAGGTAATCTTATCATACTAAACTGTAATAAATGTTTTATAGCTCTAACAAAAAGTTCTGAATTCATTTTTAAAGTAGATGTGTCTATATTTAAATTTTTTGAAATACTCTTAACTCATCAAATATCAAAATAGTTTAAAAAAATGTTAGCTTATTGAACTACTTCATAAAAATATACACATTGCTGAGGTCAAAGAGAATGTCTTACTGTTTCTATGGAGTCAGTCTATATCGTCTTCAAAGGTTACAGAGTGTTCAATTTAAATCATATCCTCCTTTCCCAGATTCAAACAAAAAGAAAAAATCTGCTCTACTTTCTAGCAAAATTAATGTACTGATTCAGCAATGAAACACTCATGTTTCAACTTTGACTTATGAAATGAGTTATTTCATGCAGTTTTATGGAATCTAATAACATTCAATCTGTAAAAAGCTTGAAAGTTCACATGACCAAGCTTCAACTTTCAGATTTCATATTCTTTTGAAATATTTTATATTATTTTCTATGTAGAGTATATGAGATCTTACACATTCACATTTCTGTCATATGCAGGTAGATGCAATAGACATCTTTCTTAAAAGTAGTTTTATATTTAAATATACATATTTTCTTATTTTCCCACTAGTATTCTACCTTATTCTATATATCTTGTATTTCTAAACTCTCCCATCAAAGAGCTATTTAATCATCAGTTCTCCACTAATTATTATACTATGTATACATATTTTTTAATTTACTCATACTGCTCTTTTATTAATCTTACATAGTAGATATTGCATTCCTTGTGTATATGCATATTCATAAGATGCTTACTCTTATTAATTCTGATTTTACAAGCAATCTTAACTATATATAAAATAGGTCCTGCTTACTTTATTTGAATACATGTGCTTAGCCATTTTGAACCGCTATTTTGATTTAAACTTTACTTGCTAACATCAGAATCTGGCTACAGCATTTGAAAATGACAACTCACTGTAGCTGCAAATTTCCTTTGTAAGTTTCTCATTCTTCTTAGTCTTCTAAGCTGTTCTAATCAGTAACAAGCATCTAACTTTACTACCTTCAATTAATATGCAGTCAATATGTATAGTTAAAGTTATCAACATTGCAGCATAAGCTGTTAGCATGTGAAATGTAATGTTAGCAATTATATGTTAGAACATTACTATATATATATATATATATATATATATATATATATATATATATTAGATATAGATATATAGATATATATGTTATAATATTACTATAGCTTTTGTCTTACCAATTCTTCACTTCTAAAAAAAGAAAAGAGGTGTTATTTTTGAGTAGATTTCTCACATATATACTTGAGCAAAGAAAAAGGGGGAGGCCACAGTGGTGCAGCAGTTAGCATTGCTGCCTCACAGCACGAGGTTCTCCAGTTCGATCCTCAGCTGGGGTGCCTTCTATGTGGAGTCTGCATGTCCTCCCTGTGGTCGCGTGGGTTTCCTCCAGGTGTTCTGGTTCCATTCCACATCCCAAAGACATGCTATAGGTGAATTGGGCACTCTAAATTGTGTGTGTGTGCATGTGTGTGCCTTCTGTGGAAGGTCGGGCGCTGGGCTGGCAACTCAACACTGTAAAACTCTACTGCCAATCATGAGAGGATAAGTGATCTGCTGTGGCAGCCCCTAACTGGGAAAAAACGAAAGAAGAAGATACTTGAGCAAAGAAAAAATAGAAAGTTCTTTTTTCTTCTTTCACAGACATCAGTGATGAACTTTGACCTAAATTTTCTTCAGTACACCTCAGGGTGGGAAACATTTAGCATTCTGAAGAGATGGAACTTTCTTTTGTTCTCTAGCTTTCTCAGTGTGTATGCTGCTTCACATATGACCCATGAATGGAATGCACTGCACAAGAACAAGGAAAAAAAATCACGAGCACTTTAATGCTTTCAATTAGCATATTACTTAGGTATGACATTCAGTTAACTCAGCAATGCACATACTAAGTAATGTTGAATAAATAACATAAAATGTTTAACTTATATAGCTTTAAAGTTACCAAATCTATTGCTTATAATATAATGACATTTTCTTACAGAAAGTATTTAACATTTAGAAACACACTTATAGGTTTAGTAAATGAAATATATTAAGTCTTTCACTGTAAATATAGTAAAACAGTAAAACTAACACTTTATATTCCTCATTAAGAAAAATGCTTTAGCTTAAAATATAAATATATACTTACACATGTTTTGAGTCTTAAAGTCTGGTACAAACCTTTTCCCTAAAAGACAACTCTACTGTTTCAGAAAATAATAGTTCTAACAATCAGTAAATAAGAGTCATTTGCTTTTAGGCGTTTTAGTTTTAGAATGAGTTTTCCAAGAATTCAGTTCACCCTGTCTCTTCAGAGATGTATACTGTTCCACTGCATTTCTTCAGTATTAAGTATTTTATTGCTGTTAGCAAAAGTGAATACCTTATCCAGCATGTTAAATATTTTAATTTCTTCAGAAAGGAATAATTTGATTTTTGCAGAAAACACCAAAGTAGCTGTAATATTGTTCTTTTTAAGTTCCTTGATCAGTGATGAACATGATTTTCTTTTATTCATTACTTTACTTGAATAGTCATTGTCAAAGCTGACTATGTGTTC
Source organism: Protopterus annectens (assembly GCF_019279795.1). Classification (NCBI taxonomy): domain Eukaryota; kingdom Metazoa; phylum Chordata; order Ceratodontiformes; family Protopteridae; genus Protopterus; species Protopterus annectens. The sequence goes on along the minus strand of NC_056727.1, from coordinate 660,899,439 downwards.
ACCTATTTTAATAGGTGATCTGGACCATGTTGCTTTTAATATTTGATCTTTTTCTAAGCTAGCCAAGAACTTAACTATAATTAAGAATGGTAGTGAGTTTTCCTTCTTAGAAGGTGCTGTCATGGATCTATGTGCTCTTTCAATTCCAAAAAGATAAAGTTTCAGGTAGATGTAATATTTATGTAGCCAGGTAGTTAAGATGCTCATTATATCATCTCCCTCATGCTTTTCAGGTATACCATAAATTCTAATGTTATTTCTTCTCTGTCTATTTTCTAAATGTGTCACTTTCCTCAGGCTGTATCATAAATATAAATATGTTATTATGATCATCATCAGCCATTTTGATGTTGATGTCATCTAAGTGTATCATAATAGTACAACTGTTTTTTCTGCTGTTGACTCTATAAAGAATTAATTGAATACATTACTACTCAAATACTGGAATATGCTACTGTATGTTGGGTAATAAGGTGTAGCGGGCACTTAATGATACAGACTCTGTTCAATGTCATTATGTACAGTAGTGGAGAGTTCACTTTTTAATAGTAATTGTCACGTGTCACTTCTAATCATTCCAGCTGAGTAATCATTTCTCTATGTAAATATGTTATAGTGCTCAAACCAACCTTCTTGAGCAGATTCTGTTGATGCTGCAGATGTGGGTAATAGCCAGTGTCCACACCACCTCTGATTATACCAGTGCCATCATCATCCATTTCATAATCATCACTCCTAAAAAGAGAGTTGATATTCCTCATCAAGTGTTAAAGGAATAAGTGTTTGATCCCCCAGTAGTGCTGCATACAATTCTATTCTGCTTTGTCTTTGCTCTTGCACATCCTAGCATATCAATGACCCTCCTCTTGCACTGTGTTAATGTGTGGTTCCTTCCACCAACAGCATTTATGTCCATAAGCACTTGACTCCAGGTCTTTGTCCTATAAGTTTGTTGGGTCCCCCTTTTCCTAAAAGGTGTTTGCCATATATCCTAAAGCCTGTCATAAAGATACAGTTCTTCTCATGGCTGAAATTGTCCTTCCTCTGTCAGGATACCTGTTGCTACTACGGCATCATTCATTTACCTGAAACAGCATGCCAAGTCATATGCTGAAAATGTTGATCTACTTGTCAGCCAAAGAGCACAGCAATGAAAGCATGCCTACATTTGTCACTAATAATCACAAATATGAGTATAAAAACATTTATGGTGATAGAATACCCATATTTATATGCACTTGCTACAAGTCCAAATTCACCCAGTTAAAGTTGTGTTGCAATAACCTGTACAGCATCATCAACAAATGTGTACTAATACTGCAAGCACTTAACATTACACTGTCATGGTATGCCATTGGTAACAGACTTGTATCCTTCCCATATCACATTTCTGTGTCTTATACTCCTATTTTTCATTGATGAGTGACAGAAATCCCCAGCAAAACAACATGTATCCTAACAAAGCAATACAGTGGTAAAAATGCAGCACATCACACTTTAATCACTCCAAGTTATGTACTTATATCCTGAGTCACATAATCAATAAATGCCACAAAAATGAATTTCATAAATACATTTCACATTGCCATTATGATTACTCCTCCTTAAATTTGCAGTGCTGCTGTCATAAATTCCTATTTATAAATGACCCTTACTCTATCAATATTTGCATGATTTATCTGCATCTGACCATCTCATCAATAAAAGGCACAAGTCTCCAAGTAGTCATTGGTATCTAACATCAATATAAACTGCTTCTCAATAATTTCTAACATTTTTATTATTGTTTACTTACTTGATTAAGTTTGTGGTATCCTAAACCATTTAGTATCTATCTTGAGTGACTGCAACTTAATGTGGTAGTATCTTAAGATTATTTGCATAAATGCAAGCTCATTTACCCATACTGTATACAAATTAGGCTTATTTATGCTCATCTCTGTGAATTGCAGTAATATGCGAGTGTATAAGTCAACACATCCATGCAAGTAGGCCTTGGGAGGCTCTGAATGTGCAGGGCACAGTGATGCTGAGCCAAGCAATCCTCATGAACATGTGAACAAGCCTATTATACAATGACAGGTCATTTACATTCAAAAACATGCACGCTGATTGGTCAGCCCAACCAGCATGCCCATTGTAAATCGAGCATATACCATCTATTTATACATGTTGTTGAGCTTTTCTGTTTTCTTGAGTTTTTTAAAAAAAATTGAAATCTGGACAGTTCAGAGGTACGAGAGAGATGCGACAGAGAAAATACAAGGATAATCAGGTATGTTATGCAAAAGTAAAGAAATGTATATGATTATCCTTGTATTTCTGCCCTGTCCCTCTCGTACCTCTGAACTGTCCGGATTTCAAACTTTATTTATTTTTTATTAAAAAAGCAATGAAAATCTTCCTTTTTCCATTGCTTCCCTTCCAAAGCACTGATGTACTGTGTAATCATCGGAATGCAAGTCCCATATGCATGAGCAGTACATCAAGAAAAAATCCTAATGGTTTCCTTAAATGTTTGAGTGCCCTGGCTGGAGTACAGTAAACTCTCAATTAACTGGCTCCCATGGGGATTGGTAGATGCCAGATAATTTGTTTTTGGCTGCTTGAGAGTTACTATTAAAAATTGGCCTGCCTAATACTGTACCCTGTACTATTTGTTTGGTTTGATTTGTTCTCAGGTTGTGGAGAGAGAGGTCATTCCTATCTTCCTTTTTAAAATGCTAAAACTCTAAAAAATGTAAGGTATGTTTTTGCAGGGGGTGGGGGGCTTGCCGGTTGCTACTGTATGTCATCACTGCTACAACTGCTGGTACTGTTTCAATACATGTGTGCCATGAAGTATGTACATACATGTCTGATTTGGGGTAGTTGCAACTACAGATTAGTAGGAGTGCTGTATTGCTTATTAGTCTGCCCCAAATACTTTTGCTCTAACATACTACAATCCATAATGCTTTTTGAAAAAAGGCCTTGGATTCTCATCAACAAATGACTTTCATTGCAATTAAATACTTATTTTTTCCTTCATAAAATGAATGTTGATTCATGTAGTCTGATTTTGGCAGCTTACTAAATCAGTAGTATTGCTGTTTTCAAAACTATCTGATTTGGATACTTTCTGCATGAGTCTGTTGCTGAGAGGATAAGAGATATGCTACAAGTATACAACTAAGACAAACTATATAAAGCATTAGTAACAGAAAGTACTGAGTGAAATTAGTGGCTTGGGATGTCATGTTAAGAAGAAACCAAGAACTGTTTCACTATTATGTAAAGCCTGGCATTAAATACCATAGCTCAGGTTATGCTATAACAGAATAACTGTTTCACTATTATGTAAAGCCTGGCATTAAATACCATAGCTCATGTTATGCTATAACAGAATAACTATGCAAAGATAACAATGTGAGCAGCCAGAATGCAATTCAAATCAAATATTTTACTGAGCACATTTTATGAAATGGGTAGATTGGCTTAAATTTGAGATTAAAGGGTATGCTTTTTTTTTTAAATAATCTTGGGAAATGCTATTCAGAAGTGAAGAGACATATGGAGGGAAGTTTTGGTGGTACACCAGGTTGTTATTTATCTGATGTCTATCGTCATGCAAAGTTGACTAATTAGTTGAATCTAGCTGGGTATGTGAGAATATAGCTCGTTGACTGAGGGAAGATGGGAGAAGTAACTTGGCCAAGAACTGAAACTTCCAAAACTGCTCTTTGTAAATAGTCTTTTTTATCCCAGTAATTTCTTGACCCTTTTCAAGCTTCTTTCAGAGAATGTGTAATACATCAGTAAGAACAACATTTGTAAAACTCAGTGCAGGCCAGTCAATGACAGATGATCTGCAGACTCTCAAACTTCGCATTTTTTTCAGATGTTCCAATCGAAGTGAATGGAAGTGTAGACTGTCAATAAATGGTAGGGCTACTTATTCTCACTATCTTTGATTTCATATTGTATTATGTGACAGATTTAGCTTTCCAATGGAATCAGGATGTCTACCCTATGACGGCAGACATGAATTAGAAAAAAATAAAATAAAATTAGGCATGAGTAATTATTTTGCTGCAGACAGCTTTGAGAAGTACAGTAATTCATGTCAAGATGAAAAAAAATATGTTTTTTCACCATTTGCCTGTAGTGGTCCTTTAAGAGATTCTTACCAGATAAAAAACTGAGCTATCACTACACTGCACAGAATGAAAAAAAAAACGTACCTGGTAAGAATTGGATGAGCACCTGTCATTCCTAACAGGGGTCACCCACTCTGGTCCCTAGTGCCAATACAGGTACAATGACCTACAGAGGCATATGCCTGACCAGCTGAATGAGTGGGTAGACCAGGTAACAGTAAGAAGGCCAAATGTATATAGTAAGAATTTTTATGTTTTTAAATCTTATCAAAAATAGGTTTAACACACATACTGTATAAATATTGCATAAATTCAGGTAAACATAAGAAGATATGTTTGTGTATAAATTAAAATATCTATCTCTGTATTCCAAAAGTATGAGTGGGCATAACTATATCTGTAAATAGAACTGTATCAGAGGCATGTTTAAGTGCTGACATTATTTTGTGTATAAATACAAATGTATGAGTATGAATAAAGAAATATATGTAATTATACACATATAAATCTGTAAAAGACATATATATATATATATATATATATATATATATATATATATATACACATAGAAGTGCACTTACAGTTTTTCATGTATGTAATATATCTGTATTTATATACACAGAAAAGAACATACTTGCATTGCCACATAATTTCATATAATATAGACATCGGCTTAGTAATTAGTTGTACTACAGTCAGACAATTTTATAAAGAAATTCTTTGGTTTGTATAGGCCACAAAATTTTTATTAATATGATAGTTGTATAAGACTGTCACTTCTTTCAAAACATTTACTGCATGTACAAGATGGATGAAGGTAGTTAGCAAGTGAACCTAGCATGTGACATTAACAAAACATGTTGGAGAGACAGATATATCTCCCAGAGATTACCACTCCTCCGGAATAAGCTCCGACTTCACATGAAGCAGAGCTCCTCAATGACCCTATTTAAGCACAACCTTGACAACAGTTGGATGGGTGACCATAAATTCACGCCAGGGGTGGCACCTATGTCCCTCATGAATAGGAGTAGTCAGTGCTGATCATAGAATCACTCTGCTAACAATCTGTAGTGCATCCACCTGTAACAGTAGATATGTTTTGTTTAGTGCAAGTTTCAATGGAAGGATGTCATAACTTCCTTCAACTGTTGTGTGTGTGTATGTGTGTGTGTGTGTGTGTGTGTGTGTGTGTGTGTGTGTGTGTGCGCGCGCGCGCACATGCACGCGTTTTGTGGAAGGTAAAAGTGTGTTGCTTAGAGCAAGTTCACATGATATTAATTACTTAAAACTGCAAGTAGAGTATATAAGGGATAGTGGAAAACAAAAATCGCAATGGAAATGTATGCACGGGTTTCAGAAAATAACCATCCCCCAATGAGACAAGCTGTACAGAGACATAAAAGTGTAACAAATGGAAAGAAGTCATGTAGTCCTTTTAGTTCAACTTGCAGTGAAGACGAAATACTTATTAACACAGATGGAGTAGGTACAATTAATGTATGAAAATCTGTGCTTTGCTGTTTTCCTGCTTAGTAAATGAAAGTCTATTGGCAAAACTCAATATAAACATGTACTTGACCTCTCCTCCTTGACCTCTCTAAGGCATTCAACACTATCTCTCATAACTTTCTTTTCACTAAACTCTCCAAACTAAACCTATCCCACTCCTCTTTTACCTGGTTTGCCAGTTACCTCTCAAACAGGCAACAAGCAGTCAGATGGAAAAAAGCCACCTCCCCTTTCCTCAATACTCCCACAGGTGTCCCCCAGGGTAATATTTTAGGCCCCCTTCTGTTCAATATATTCATAAATGATTTCTACCAAGCCATCCCAAATGCCAACCTTGTCCAATATGCTGACGATTCAACAGTAATCTGCTCTGCCTCTTCTATACCATCCCTAGTTAAATTAACCCAAGATGCCTTCTCCTCCACTGAGCAATGGATGATGGACAACCATGTAGCACTCAATGCTACTAAATTTAAACTCATGATATTTACTGCTTCCAAAACCACCACCTTAGATAAAACCTCATTCTCAGTCACCAGTCAAAATAAAACTCCTCCCAGAATAGTCTCTAATGCTAAACTACTAGGAGTCCTGATCAATGGCCAGCTAAAGTTTGATAATCATCTACAAGTAAATATCAAAAAAGTACACAAAAATTAGGCATGCTTTACCGCCACAACCGTTACAGCTCTTCCTCCACTACGCTCACCCTCGCCAACACTTACCTTATCCCATCCCTCCTATATGGTGCCTCTATCCTTACTAACCTGCAATACTCCCTCAAGACTAAACTCTCCTCTTGCTATAATAAAATAGCAGAATTTGCAACTGGTCATAGATCCACTTCCCATCAATGCTCTGCCCTACACCATCTGAATTGGCTTGAGCTGTCCAATTACCTCATCTATATTCAACCAAGCACACAAACTTATTTTCACCCCCTGTCTTGCCACCACCTATAAAATGCACCAACCAAATAGAATTTTGAGATATAATTGCCAAAATCTAATTGAACTACATAAACCTGCCCATCCACCAGGCAAACATCTAATGTCCTTCTCTCTAGCATGCCATTGGAATTCACTCCCACCTCTCATCCACACCACCAGCAGCCTCTCTTCATTCAAAACCTTACTGCACACACACTTAATTCACTATGGGAATGCTCTTGCTCCCACCCCACATAATCTCCCTACACTGTAGCTACTCTCTGTAGGCTATAATTCATAATAACCTCCCATTGTTATGTATCCCTAATAAACTCTAGGAATTAGCATAACTCCTTGAATGGTACAATTCGGTAGCCTAGAAGTTAACTGCATGATTTAGCATAACTGTTAAAAAATTAGACTGTTTCTGTTATTGCATTGTGCTAATATGTTAAACTGTTAAAAACTTTGACTTTTTGTAAATATTACTCTTATTGCATTGTACTAATATGTGTACTCTACTAATATGTGTTTTTCTATTTATTTAGTTTTGCTTCATTTGTGCATATTGCATTTCTCTCATAACTTACTCTTATGTTAAAATCTGTAATTTGTAACTTTCTTGAGCTTTTCTCCCCAGGACTCATGTGAAAATGGGCTCCTTGTGGCCCAATGGACTATCCTGGCAAACAAACTATAAATAAGAATAATAATAATAATAATGTACAGAAATAAGCACACATTGAATAACTCCAGTGCCTTGCTGAATAGTAAACATTATCATGTCAGAAATATTGTAAAACACACATCTAAGATATTTAAGTAACCATCACCAATGTGTTCTATATGCAGCAGAAGAAGAGGTATAATAGCGTACAGGAGATTGAAGAGTTCAACTAAGGGTGCTTGGAAGCATGTAAAAAAAATTATTAACTTTTAAGTATTAAATTACTCTTTTCCACATTTTATTTGTATCTATAAATGTGGAGATAATTCATACACAAAAGTAATAAAAGAAGTAAAATGCTTTCAGTACACAATTGGAGCACAATCCATATCAGCCAGAAATTTCAAATGTATTACCATTTTCTGTTACATCACCATATCTCATTAGTATGAGTAGACTGCAAATGTAAAAAATCACCAACACTTCATAGCAATATAATGATTGTTCCTATGTTTCTAGTACCATTTCCTAGAATTTTTAATCTGAATAAAGTTTTAATAAAAATAAAAAAAAAACTTTTAATGAAGATTTCACTGATGTCTTAAATTATCAGTCCATTCATTGTCTCCATTTCTTGTTTGTCTGTATGGCTTCCTTCTCTCTTTTTTTATTTTAGGTTCATAGGTTGGTACTAGGCTATTGGCCATAGGGCCTATACAAGCCTAGCCATAACAATTCCCTGGCTATTTCTTCCTGCAGTATTTACCTTCCTGGACCCCTTTTAATTATGCATTACTTTGTTCTTTTTTATTTTTCTATCACACATTTCTGTTCATTTTTCTACAGGCCCAGAATCCCTAGGAGTAGCCCAACTGTATTCCTCCTAAGTCAAGGATCGTTCCCCATCTAACTAGACAGAGAAGTCCTCATAGGGTTGGGGTGGTTGCACCAGTTCTGTAGGCACCCTGTCATGTGGCAGCCTGGCAAGCCTCTCAGACCATGGGCTTTGGGATTTGGTTGAGGATGTGGTGGAGCAGATAGTGCAGAAACAGCTTCTGCCAGTCCATGATGCTCTTCAGTGGGTCCCGGCCTTGGTGCCAGTCAAAACTCCACCACAGGCCCCCACACCCTTAACTCCGAGGCCTTCCACTGTAGCATCATCAGACAGTGGAAATGTTTGATGTCTTGTGGGTTGAGGTTCTCCTGAGCTCAATTCCTCTTCACCCCCTCCTTCCCTAATCCTGTCTCCTACACCCTGTAACCTACTTTATATTCAAACTATCTTCTTACAAAAAATTGAACAATAGAGGTCTATACCCCACCAAAAGCATAGTACCCCTCCTCTCCCACTTCCTTCTGTGTTTCCCTTTTTGTTATGTCTCTCTTTTTTTCAATCTTTCCTGTTGTCCCATTTCCACTTTAAGGAAACCATCAGGATGTCCACATAAAGGTATCCCTATATAAAACATATGGAACCCTTTATATAGTTTAAAAGTTAATAACAACAGCCATGCTGCTCTCTGCTTGCCTTCAACCCTTCCAATGTGCTTAGACATAGCCGCATTCATAATACCAGAAAAGGTCTGTAATTAAACAAGCACTGACATTTTCACATAGTGCTTTGAACATGCTTAAGGAATAATGTCAGCAACTTTTGCATACAGGGACAGCAGTGCTCTTTGGGAGTATCCACTCTGAAAGTGCAAACTTTGAGACTATGAATCCCACTCTGAATTTTAACAGCATATAGGGGTACATAACAAAATCTTGTTAAGGGCACCCTAGACACTAAGATTGGGTCCTACACTAGGGACTAACAATAGACAGTACTGGCAGGCAAAGAAGATGGACAGAAGATAAAACAGCTTTTAAAGGATGCTTGAACTTCACTCACCCACACTTAGAAATGTGGCAGAACAAAGTATCTAACAGCTTTTAAAAGCTGGTTTACATTTTGCCGTAAGACCATTTTTTTTCCTCCTGCTGTACTTCTCAACTGTCCTTGATCATCCAGACATCCTTGATTTAACCTTATATTTTTGCCTTAACCCTCATAAAATTTTTGATTTTCTGGTAAATCAGTGAGGATTACAGTCAGTCAGTCTGTAATGCCAGACATTAAAGTTTCAAATTTCTTATTTTTCAGAAAATACTTCTTGCTGTAAAGCTTGTTATATTGCCTCTTTTAAATGATTTAGTGCTATATTTAAAAAAATTCCCCTGATCTTAATCTAGTTTCTCCCTGTTATTTTTAAATTTGTCCAGAATACTTAAGCAAAGAAGTTCAAAGGTATGTTGCTGTCTGACAGCACTCACTGAGTATTTTGGCAGCTTTGTGCTCCTATATTTTCTCTTTTTTTCCTGTAACTGGTAGTACATGGAGCAGATAAAGATCCATGCATTGAAAAAATGTATTATCAGGTTTCTGATCATAATACTTAGTGTTCTTGACATACATGCCAGGACATTCACCTCTCAAGCTTAACTCTCAATGTGCATTTCTTGGCATTCATGTCCTTAGAGAGATAATAAGCTGGTTATGATCAGAGACCCTATCATAAGTCATCAGAGATCTGGGGACCCAGGTTGACAGTAGCCTTTCGTTTGACACTCATGTTGCTAAAGTAGTTAGGAAAACCTTCTATATCACCCACCTGATCATGAAGGGATTCACATCTAGATCAAGGGAGGTCATCGTCCCCCTGTACTCATCACTTATTAGACCTATGATTGAGTACAATGCCCCGTTCGGAATGTATCTGACCAGACACCTGCTGCAGCTTGAAAGGCCCCAAAAGTTCCTCACCAAAAGGATAAAGGGTCTCAAAAATATGTCTTATGCTGCCCGACTGAAAGAACTCCAGCTCTATTCAGTCTCATACCGCTTGCTCAGAGGTGACCTGTGCCTGACATATAAGGCCATGTCAAACCCAGATTTGATGAATATGCTTCACCTCAAAAATCTAGATCCCTCAGAACCACAAGGGCGGAGACTTAAACCTTGACACGGTTATAAATAGAACGTGCTGGAGGGACAGATTCATCACCCAGAGACTCCCTATGCTGTGGAACAAAATCCCGGTACATGTGAGGCAGAGCACCTCTCTGGTCTTGTTCAAGAGGAATCTTGACCAATGGATGGGAGATTGCAGATATACCCCAGGGATTACTTCAGCGTCACTGCTTGACAGAGGCACAGCAAAATGATAGGCATAGTTTTTATTCAAACTAAAGGGGTGGCGAAAGCCACATAACTATGGGCTAGGCTTATAAATGCCCTTGGGCAGATAGCCTAGTATGAACCTATGAACCTATGAACCTATAATCCTCTGTACTGTTTAAAGCCAGTCTGTGTGTTTGTTATTTGTGATAAAGATGGCTAATTCATTCAATAAAGAAGATGACTGTACTAAGAGAATGGAAAACCAGATGGCATACCTGTATACAGAATGAGAACGGGAATACACAGGTAAGTGTATATGAGTATTTATGTTTATATAACTGCTATGTTTTGTATGGATGGTAATGTGACTGTTGTCTGTGTAGAGAACTGGTACTTGTCAATACGAATAGTGGTGTGAGTGGTCACCTGTGTGTCTGGCTATGAGGATGTGGTACAGTGGCTTGTTGCAGTATGACAGCACTGCAATTAAAAGCCATTTTGTGTGTTTTTCATTTGCCATTAAGAATGTTGCTTGTAAAACTAGTTGTATTCATCAAAACAGAAGTGTGTACTAATGAACTTTTAGACCACATGGCACTATTGTATAGAATGAGCTAAGGAACAGCAGATAAACACTGGTGTATATAGTAATATTTTTGTAACTGCATTTTTTTCATGGCTGATTGTGAGACGTCTATCTATAAAACTAGTACTTGTAAATATAAACTGTGATGTGAGTGGAACTTTGTGTGACTGGTTACCTTCATGTGGTACAGAAACCTGTAACAATGTAACATCATTACTACTAAAAGTCAGTCTCTGTATTTCTTATTTGCTTTTAAGAATGTCTCTTGCATTATCAGGGGTATTCATCAAATTTATGAATGTACTAAGGAAATACATCAAACAAGATGACATACTTGTTTACAGAATATGCAGAGAAGTGCTAGCAACACACACTGGTAAGTGCTTATCTTTCTGCAGCTATTAATTTAAGGCATGGGTGGTAGTTTGACTGCTAATCATACCTCTCAACCTGGAAACGTCAAAAATCGGGACACGGCCCATGAAAAATGGTATAAATCTGTATGCTGATTAACATCTAATTCACATACATAACTATGTAACCCCACCCACTCCAATGGAATTGTGGGATACCAACTTTCAAATGCAAACTGAAGAACAGACAACTGAAATACAGCACCAGAGTCCCCCTGCAGCCATTCCAATGTCCCATTACCTGGCTATTTCACCCCATTTACCATAAACACTAATGTTTACATACTGCTTTACTTCTACAATGATTATTTGGATTTTATTTGTACATTTTACAGTATAACAATGCACAAACACTGATAGACATCTGCTAAATGAAGCAACACTGTCTCACAGTGAAAACAGACGTCATTAAAACTCCTCTGCCCTTGAAACTTACTTTAATTGAAACAGCATTGAAACCCACACCACATCCAAAGAAAATGCATCTGGCCAGTGGTGGATAAAGATTACCTTTAAGCTGTTTTCAAATCATTGGCCCCTTGCACATAAAACAAGAAACATACATGTATTATTTTCTTTGATACACCTTCCTGACTTTATTAAATTATATTCCTTATATAATACAGCACACTTGTTAGACAGAGCGCAGTTTAAATTTATTGTTTGAACATTTTTCCAGTAGGTTATACTGTAGGCAATGAAACAAAATGCATGAACCAATAATGACAAAACTGTCCAATTCAGAACATTTCCATCATAAAAGTCTACTTCCACACCCACACTATAAATAGAATGACAGTAGTATAAGCCATAGGCATCTTGTACAGCTTCTCGCACTTATTTTCAATTTTTTTTTGGGGGGGGGGCAAAAAGTTAAAAAACAGGGTCACATTTTAAACATTGCTTGTATAATTTTGGAAAGTTGATAGAATAAAATGTTGTGTAACCATCATGCATTTCACTAGCACGTCTTGAAGTTAAATGCCAAAAAATGTATAGTCATACCCTTCGGGAAAAACAAGGTAACCCCAAGCAACCATATAGGTGGCAATCCATTAAGCACAGAAGAGGTTATCAGGGACCTGGGGACCCAGGTTGACAGTGGCCTTTCTTTTGACACTCACATTGCTAAAGTGGTTAGAAAGACCTTCTACATTGCCCACCTAATCATGAAGGGATTCACATCCAGATCAAGTGAGGTCATTGTTCCCCTGTACTCTTCACTTATCAGACCAATGATCGAGTACAATGCCCCATTCGGGATGTATCTCACCCAACACCTGCAGCAATTGGAGAGACCCCAAAAGTTCCTCACCAAAAGGATAAAGGGACTCCAAAATCTGTCATATGCTGCCAGACTGAAGAAACTCCAGCTCTATTCAGTCGTATACCACCTGCTCAGAGGTGACCTGTGCCTGACATACAAGGCCATGTCCAACCCGGAATTAATGGACATGCTCCACCTCAAAAAATCCAAATCTACCAGATCCACTAGAGCAAGTGACTTAAACCTTAGCACGGATATAAATAGGACATGCTGGAGGGATAGATTTGTCACCCAGAGACTCCCTATGCTGTGGAATAAAATCCCAGTCCATGTGAGGCAGAGCACCTCGCTGGCTCTGTTCAAGAGAAATCTTGACCGGTGGATGGGAGATCATAGGTTTACCCTGGGAATCATCTCTGTGTCACTGCTGGACAGAGGCACAACAAACTAATGGGCACAGTATTTTTTAACATAAGGGGTGGCGTAAGCCACAAAACTTTGGGCTAGGCTTATAAATGCCTTAGGGCAGATAGCCTAGTATAAACCTATGAACCTATGAACCTATACCACTATGCCAAATCAGCAGTTTTCTGAAATGTAGGAAGACTGAAACTTAATGGCTATAATTTAGTGAATTCAGTTCTCACTTCTCCCCATAGCTCTCAACCTCTTAGCACAAAAAACCTGGACAAAGCCAATAATGGGGGAATATAAATTAAATTCTCACTTTTCACCATAGCTCTCAACTCTTAGCACAAAAAACCTGGACAAAGCTCACAAGTGGTGGTGGCTAGGGACCTTAGGCTCTTTTTTACCCTGTATATATACACACACACACATACACACTTAAAATCTTGTGTAATATCCTAAGGGTTTACTTAACTACTAACCACTGAATTTGATCAGATCTGCATAACTTGTAATGGAGAGGCTCAATGACACACTGCTTTCTGGTAGCCCACTTCCCTTCTATACTTTTAAAAGACTCACCCTGTATAGGCACGACTCACCCTGTACAGGCACACTAGAGACCTCACAGTCTGTATTAAAGCAAGACAATTGCATGACTTTTCATCTAATTCAGAAATGTATATTAAAACTATAAGTTTAAGAAAAGGTGATAATTATTCAATTCAGTAAGCGCTTATCTCACGTATTGCTTTTATATGGTATGAGTTTTTCCATGTACAAATGCTTTCATTCAGAAATAATTTTAAGTGAAATATGCAAAGAGTTTGAAAGGCCAAGTACTTAAGCAGTTAAGTGGCATTTGAGAGGACTATACACAGTGCTCACTAATATTACAATTTAGCAACTTGAAAAGTAAAAAACAAAAAAAAATACTTTTTTTTACATTTTTTTAGTAACAAAGTACTCTAAGAATCACAATGGGTATAACATTTCTGTGAAGAAAAGAGCAGATATGTATGTATATATGTTGATTTTTCACACACACACACACACACACACACACACACACACACACACACACACACACACACACACCCACCTTACTTGCTGATTCCTGAAGTGGATTCTTCATTCTTTCTGTCCCCACGGGTCCGACCATAAGTATAATCCATTTGTTCCTGCTTCAGGCCATTGCCATAATATAATCCGTTCGTATCCTGCAGGCTGTTGCTGTTCCCGCTTGCATTTCAGCAGCTAGGCCAGCCAGAAATGCGAAATGACGTGAGCTCCTTGAGCTAGATTCTGGGTTGGTAGCCCTGACAGAGCTGATGCCACCCCGCACAAGATGATGTCAGCTGAAACAGCACGAACAATAAAAAAAAAAGAAAAAATCAGAAATGAAGGGGAGCCATTCGGAAATCGTGGCACCTTTTCATTTGGACCCCAAAACTCAGTAAAAACAGAGTAATTTTGTATGTTTGAGAGGTATGCTGCTAATAATATAATAGTCAATATGAAGGGAGGGAGGGATCAGTGTACCTGCATGTGATTGGCTACCTTCATTGGTACACAGACTTCTCACAATATGACATCTTTGCCATTTAAAGACAGTCTGTGTGTTTCTCATTTTTGATTATGATGGTTGCTTATATAAATTGTTTTAATTTATCAAAGTAGATGACTGTACTAAATAAACACACTGAGCTGAGTAGAGGAGGGCATTGACTACAACTCTGATCTGAGATATATAACAATAAGTATCATTTTTTTGCTTGTTTTTACTAGTTATGGCTTCTAGCAATTTCTATATAGCACTTTTTATTGTCTGCTGCATACTTTTTACTGTATTTTATTGCTAACTATTCTGCACAGTTGACCCAAAATTGTCTGCCTTACAGGGCCTGATAAGTAAAGTTTTTACTGTCACACTCTTTGTAAAGCTTTTTAGCTAGTTTCAGTGCGTGAATGGTATTAACTGGAAATCTTCTCTATTTGTTAAGCATCTGTTTGTTTATTCTGTTTTCCTGTCAAGGGGTGTATCATATAACTGATTTATTTGCAGTTAAAAGCATTCTATAGAGTTTCCTTGCTCATTTATCTGTTTAAAACTTTCATTTTCTGGCTCACAGCTGTTTTTCTGCTGTAATAAACATTTCTGTAGTGTATACTGTCTAATAGAGTATAGGCTGGTAGCTGTAGTATAGTCCCAGTTCAGATTTGTTGTCTCTAGGCCTGTTTGTTTTTGGAGTGGTTGTTCTGAGCACATGTCCCAGGCTGTCTTGAATTAACAGAAGCCTTTCTTAACCTTCGTAGCACAATTCTTTTGATTGGCTGCTGGCTGGTGGAGGTTGGCTGGTCTATAGCTTGGAGTAAGCACTTATTGGTTCTTTTGAGCTTTTTTTAAAAAATTGTTTAAGGTTGTATATTCTGGTATTTAAGCCCTAACTTTGAGAGGATTTCTGTCTATGCACACTGAGCTGAGTGGAGGTGGGGCATTGACTATAACTCTGATCTGAGATATATATCAATAAGTAGCCTGTTTCTTTGCTTATTTTTACTAGTACCGTTTCTAGCCATTTATATATAGCACTTTTTATTATCTGCTGCATACTTTTTACTGTTTTTTTTTTTTTTTGCTATTAACTAATCTGCATGGTTGAACTAAAACTGTCTGACTTACAGGGCCTGATAAATAAGGTGCTTAATGTCACACTATTTCTAAAGCTTTTTACCTAGTTTCACTTTGTGAAAGGTATTAACTGGAAATCTTCTCTATTTGTTAAACATCTGTTTGTTTGTTCTCATTTCCTGCCAAGGAGTATATCATATAACTGATTTGTTTGCAGTTAAAAGCATTCCCTAGAGTCTCCCTGCTCCTTTATCTATTTAAAGACTTTCATTTTGTGGCTCACTGCTGTTTTTCTGCTGTGATAAACATTTCTGTAGTGTTTACTGTCTAAAACAGTATAGGCTAGTAGCTGTAGTATACTCCCAGTTCAGATTTGCTGTCTCTGGGCCTGTTTGTTTTTGCATTGGTTGTTCTGAGAACATGCCCAGGCCATCTTGAATTAGTAGATGCATTTCTTTACCTTCATGGCAGGATTGTGTTGATTGGCTGCTGGCTGGTGGAGGTTGGCGGGTCTAGAGCTTGTAGTAAGCACTTGTGTTTTTTTTTTAAAGTTGCTAAAGGTTGTATCTTCTGGTATTTAAGCCCTAACTTTGAGAGTATTTCTGTCTATACACAGTGAGCTGAGTGGAGGAGGGGCATTGACTACAACTCTGATCTGAGATATATAACAATAAGTATCCTGTTTTTTTTTTGCATATTTATATATAGCACTTTTTATTGCATGCTGCATACTTTTTACTGTATTCTATTGCCAATAACTAATCTGAGTAGTTGAACTAAAATTGTCTGCTTTACAGGGCCTGATAAATAAGGTTTCTACTGTCACACTGTTTGTAAAGCTTTTTAACTAGTTTCACGTGTGGAAGGTATTAACTGGAAACCTTCTCTATTTGTTAAGCATCTGTTTGTTTGTTCTGAGGAGTGTATCATATAACTGGTTTGTTTGCAGTTAAAAACATTCTTGTGGCTCACTGCAGTTATTCTGCTGTGATAAACATTTCTATAGTGCTTACTGTCTACAACACTGTAGGCTAGTAGCTGTAGTATAGTCGCAGTTCATATTTGCTGTCTCTGGGCCTGTTTGTTTTTGCAGTGGTTGTTCTGAGCAGATGTTCCAGGCCATCCTGAATTAGCAGAAGCCTTTCTTTACCTTCATGGCAGGATTGTTTTGATTGGCTGCTGGCTGGTGGAGGTTGGCTGGTCTAGAGATCGGAATAAGCACTCATTGATTCTTTTTAGCTTTTTTAAAAAAGTTGTTTAAGCTTGTATCTTTTGGTATTTAATCCCTAACTTTGAGAGGATTTCTGTCTATACACACTGAGCTGATTGGAAGAGGGGCATTGACCACTACTCTGATCTGAGATATATAACAATAAGTAACCTGTCTTTTTTTTTTTGCTTATTTATACTAGTTATTGCTTCCAGCAAATTATATATAGCACTTTTTATTATCTGCTGCATACTTTTTACTGTATTTTAGTGCTATTAACTAATCTGCACACTTGAACTAAAATTGTCTGCCTTACGTGGCCTGATAAATATGGTTCTTACTGTCCCTGTCCCACTGTTTGTAAAGCTTTTTAGCTAGTTTCACTGTGTGAAGGGTATTAACTGGAAATCTTCTCTATTTCTTAAGCATCTGTTTGTTCTGATGTCCTGCCAAGGATTGTATCATATAATGATTTGTGTGCAGTTAAAAGCATTCTGTAGTCTCCTTGCTTCTTTACCTGTTACAAATCTTTCATTTTGTGGCTCTCTGCTGTTTTTCTGCTGTGATAAACATTTCTGTAGTGTTTACTGTCTAAAAGAGTGTAGGCTAGTAGCTGTAATATAGTCCCAGTTCAGATTTGCTGTCTCTGGGCCTGTTTGTTTTTGCAGTGGTTGTTCTGAGTACATGTCCTAGGCCATCTTGAATTAGCAGAAGCCTTTCTTTACCTTTGTGGCAGGATTCTGTTGATTTGCTGCTGGCTGGTGGAGGTTGGCTGGTCCAAAAATTGGAGTAAGTACTCATTGGTTCTTTTGAGCTTTTTTAAAAAAGTTGTTTAAGGTTGTATCTTCTGGTAGTTAAGCCCTAACTTTTTACTTTTTACTTTTTTTTTTTATGTAAATGTAATTGTTAAAATTATGGAAATAAGCATTAATGTCTGTGTAGCCATAGCAGCTAGACTGTGAACTATCACCTTTACTTTGGCTCATGCAGATCCTGTCCTCATTTTTCTGCAAACCAGTATGGTAGATGTCATACCATTTTTGAATTATTTTCAGTAATTATGAATGTTATGCATATTTGCATATTTAATTGACAATCTAATGTTAATATCTGCAAACCAGTGCTAGTTGGACACAAACCATAAGAGCAAAGTTTTCTCAGCGTTGTGTAAGCTTTAATTTGATACCATCAAATACCATGTAAGCACACTCTGTATCAAGTTATTCATATAATTATTAAATATGAGATATATTCAAAATATATATGGAAAATAACTCAGATTTTCTCTAATACAGAGTACAGCTATTGTCTGACAAACCATTCTTGGGCATGTGAAATGCAACTTTACATTGTTTACAGTTGGATGATACCTGGAATATTTGCAGAAATATGATATTTAGGCAAAAATACATAATACATTACTAAACAAGTACCATATATGCACTTTCAGATTCAAGTTATTAATATAATTCTATATATAGCTTGGCACAGAGAGCTGAGGCTTTGTACTATAGTTCCTGTGATACAGGTTTTGATTCTCTTAGGCATCATTTCTCTACTATGTAACCTTGAGCAAGTCACTTAACCAGACAGTGCTTAAGAGCAACTGAGAATCTGAGCAGGGCTCCTCAGTGGTCCCCCTGGATTGCAAGCATTTTATATATATATATATATATATATATATATATATATATATATATATTTCCAGAGAAATAACTCACATTTTCTGTGTTACAGAGTACCCACATGTCTGATACACCACCTATTTATTTCCTCTGTGGTGACTGACTATGTGGAATTCAGTTCTACAATGCATCTAGGTGGACAATGCTTTAGATATTTACAGCAATATGAAATGTATGCAAATATGCATATTGCTTTACTAAAAAGTATAAATATCTGCAGACTGGTAGCTGGCAGACAGCAAGTATCATTTTCAACATTTGCATTACTATGTAAGCTTTCATTTGATACCATGGAGTATCACATATGCACCTTCTGGCTCAAGATATTAATATAATCATGAATATTAATATAATCATGAATATATAACATGTAATCATTACATTTCCAGAAAATAGCTCACATTTTCTTTGTTACAGAGTAGTCCTCCTGTCTGAGATGCCATTCCTGCCCTTTATGGTGATTCAGCATGTGAAATGCCATTCTACAATGCATCCAGGTGGGTAATGTCAGAGATGTCTATAGCAATATGATATTTATGCAAGTATGCATATTATATTACTAAACAAGTGTGGATATTCCCAGATCTGTAGCAAGGAGACAGTAAGTACCATTCACAACATTGCTATGTAAGCTTTTATTTGATACCATGAAATAGCATGTACACATGTTCTTGTTCAAATTAATACAATTATTATTATATTACAATATAATCATAATATTTCCAGACAATAACTCAAATTTCTCTGTTGCGGAGTACCACACTTGTCTGAGGTGCCATTCCTGAAATTTATATTAACTTAACATGTAAAAATGCCAATATAGAATACCTGAGATATTTATAGAAATATAATTGTATTCAGATATTCATATTGTGTTACTAAACAAATATAAATATCTGCAGATGAGTAGCAAGCAGACAGCAAGTATGATTCACAACTTTTGCATTATTATATAAGCTTTCATTTGTTACCATGAAGTACTTTATACACATCTTCTGGTTCAAAGTTATTAATATAATTATGAATATATACATATAATCATAACATTTGCAGACAGCAACTCAAATGTTCTCTGTTACAGAGAAACGCTGTTCTGTAACGCATCCAGTTAGACAATGTCTGTGATATTGCTGAAATATGATATTTATTCAAATATGCATATTGTATTAATAGACAAGTATAAATATCTGCAGATCAGTAGCAGGCAGACAGCTGGTATCATTCACAACTTTAGCATTATTCAGTACGCTTTCATTTGGTACTACTCAGCACCATATATACACCTTATGATTCAATTTATTAATATAATTATGATTATGTATATAATATATATAATCATAATATTTACAAAAAAGAACTCACATTTTCTTGGTTACAGAGTACCACACTTGTCTGAGGAGCCTGCCCTAACCTCTTTGGGCATGTGACATGCTGTTCCACAATGCATCCAGGTAGACATTACCTGGAAAAATGCATCTCTTGTATCCCACCAGTGGGATTATGTAGGCATGGACATGTCTTGCATGACAGATGCATGAAATTCATATTCAAAAGAAGCATAATTGGCAGTTGTGCAAATTTTGTGTTGCTTGCACCACCAAACATCAACAGTAGTGTCCTGTGGGAAAACTGATAAAACTATGTCCAGAGTTTTTAGTGCTTTTTCTTTTTTTTTTTTTTTGTTTACTTTTGCTTCAGTTATAAAAAGCGGAAATGTTCTGTGGAGAGGACAGTTAAGTAAAACCGTTAGTTGTTTCTTTTAAAAATACTTAGGCTACCACATATCATTACAGTCATAATAGGGGTATCAACCTCAAACAGCAGACCTGTAACCAGTGGTGTTCCACAGAAATCAGCCCTGGGACCTTTATTGTTTGGAATGTATTTCTCTAAAGTACAAGGAAAAACTAAAGGTCTGTTACTGACAAAGTTTGCTGATGACTGGAAACTGGGTGTGTTCATAGAATCCCCAAATGATGTCAATAGCCCACAAGAGGGTCTTACACAAACAAATATTTGGTGCCAAAGTCACGGCCTTAAGCTCAATGCAAAAAATGTATTGTCATCCCTTTCAGTAAGAGTGATATTTCTGCTAACTACTACATCAATAGCAAAACCATACGTGTGCACTCAGTGGTAAGAGACCTGGGCACACAGATTGACAGCAACCTTACCTTTTATCACCATGTCTCCACAGTGGTAAAAAGGGTATTCTGTATTGCTCATCACATAAGTAAGGGCATTGCCTCCAAAAAAAAAAAAGTTATAACCTCCTTGTACACTTCCCTCATCAGGCCAATAATTGAGTACAATGCTCCTTTTGGTATATACCTTTCCATGCACCTGCAGTAATTGGAGAGACCACAGAAGTTCCTCACAAGGAGAATTCAAGGCATTCAGCATCTGTCCTATGTGGATCAGTTGAAATCACTGTCACTTTATTCTGTTTCATACAGACTACTCAGAGGCGATGTCTGCCTTGAGTATAAGGCAATATCTGACTCTGATTTATTGGAAATGCTGCATATCTGTAAGTCCAATGGCTCATGGGTTACTCGTTCTAAAGACCTTAACCTGGTATGTGACAGTAATAGAACCTGCTGGAGGGACAGTTTTGTCTCCCAGCAGTTATCACACCTGTGGAACAGACTCCCAATTTATGTCAAGCAGAGCACCTCTTTAGCCCTCTTCAAGTGAAATCTGGACGATTGGATGGATAATCATAAATTCACCCTGGAGAATCCACCTTTGTCTCTCTTGGACAGGGGTAATAGGTGCTGATCATGGAAACAAGGGAAGAAGTTGGCTAGGCTTGCAAGGGCCTTAGGACCATTAGCCTAGTAACTTCCTATGATCCTGTGATGATATGGAGGTATTATAAAATTCTGCCAATGTTTTAAGGAACAGCCTTCTGTTGCTTTCATACTGGATAAAAGCTTCAGGTTATTAACACTCATGATACTTTCAGAGCCTACTAGGTAAATGTCAGGCAAAAGATTAACCATCTTGGTGTTATTGACAAAGTGTCAATTGCGGTGCTGTGACTTTTTGAATACCTATAAGTAAGATTCCTTAACAATACCTAAAACAATATAAAAGTCTTCCAAGTTTACTGTTTCATTTTATATGCAGTGAAAGGACAGCTGAAAAGTTTTTTTTTTCATGAGGTGCAATTGCATAAAGTTGAAAGGGCTTTATTAAGTATTTTAAAAGTATTAACTCATACCCCTTTAGTCGCTTCCCTTCTGAATAATGGCCCTACCTTGCTGTACTGTGAACATGGTTGCTGAATCTTTCCTAGAGTTAGCTTTTTAGTTTATCAGCCTGTGATGCATTAGAAACAGCCTGATGAAAGGTTCTATGATATTGTGGTTCTAGCTGCTAATCTTAGAAACATTTTATGTACCTCTTGTGCTTGACATTCACATAATTTTTGGGAAAGCTTTAGGTCTTACTTGCTACGCATTTATTTTCTCTTAAAAAATCCCCCGTGTCAGTTCCTTGCGGGATTTCATTCTGTCATATTCAGTTGCTTAGTTTTGTTCAGACATCAGCTTGTACTATCCCATATCAGATTTATTGTATTGTTCTCACCCTAGTAGAGGTGGGCAAGCCTCAGGTCTTTGAAGAAGAGCTGAGCCAGAGCCAAGCCAAGGTGTCTGGCTTGGCTCTTAGAGCCCACTAAGAGCCGAGCCAGAGCAGCCTATTGGAATAGTAGCTCAGTTAAAATAATTATGTCTGGAAGTTCAGCAGATTATTTAATTATAAAACTACAGTTACAGCCAATTGGTATTGCCAGCATTCACTGAAATTAATGAATGCTGATAGCACGTTGATAACACTTGCTAACAGCTTACATCCAGCCACCCTCTTCGCCATGCCCAAGCTAAAGGCCTGCTGACAATAAAAAATAGGAAAAAAATACGCACTTTGTATGCAGGGACAAGAATGTTGCTCTAGCTTTTAGATGCTTCCACACCCCTTCCTCAAAAAAGCAGCCCAGTTTTTGCACATCTCTGATGGTTGAGGATGAGGAGAATGAAAGAAAAAAGAAGCTTCTTCAGTAATGTAGCGATTTCAACATGTTGCTCTTGAACACATAAGCTCACTCCCAAACATACACTGAAATCAGGAACAACTGAAAGACTGGGGCTTACCTCAGTAAAAACAATTTATTGTATTTATTTATTTGACATTTGTTAACTGTGTTGGTCCAACTGAGACAGAGGCCAATTTTCAGTGAAGACCCGAGGAGAAAAGCTCCAGAGATTTTAGACACAAGAACAAATTTTAACATAGTTAATAATTAATCCGAACAAAATTCAAAAAGCATTAGTAGTACAAATTATAGATAATTAAGATGTACAGAACAAAATGTGAACAAGATAAGAATACAAAGCATAGAATTATAATAGTAATATCAGCAATGTGTTTTTTCCTTCCTTGTAGCAGACAGGTAAAATAGAAAATGAAACCTCAAAATTAGTCTGATAAAATATGGGGTCATGGACCACATAATAACCTGTGTCTCATCTTTGCAAACTTTATTTCAGTCCGTAGATTTATTGCAATATATGATGGTTCTTCAACCTTTCCACAGGAATCCTAATTTTAAACTAAATAATCAGCTGATCGATCTCAGCAAATTTCCATTAATAGCTAATCTGACTCTATTTGATGTTTTTAATAAACTTGACTTATCGGCTTTACAAATTAGACAGGAAATGAATCTACCTAGAAGTTACATTGTTATAATGAGACAAGTTAAAGAACTTGCCTTGAGCTATTTTAGGAACTTTAAACCTGCAGCGGATTTGTGGATAAATGCTCTGAATTGTGGCAAGCTATCCAACAAGACACTAAATTTATAGCAACTGCATACAAATTAATTAAGGATTTGAAATTTCAGGACAAAATTTTGCTTTCAGAGTATTGGGTAAACAAAGTAACAGTAACAGACAATCAGATATTAAAAGCAATTGATATAACTAGGAAATCAGTTTCTTTTCAAAAACTGATGTACACGCAATTGATGATTTGGAACAATGCATATTACACACATCTTAGATTACATAAATTTAACCCTAGGAATTCTCCAATTTGTCCATACTGTGCAGATCAAACAGCGGATCTTCTTCATGTGTTCTGGAGTTGTAAATGCGTATATAAACTTTGGAACTCTCTTAAAGTACAACTGCAAAAGATGGGTTATCAAAGTTCTACACTGTCATGGGAATTTATGATTCTATACATTCCTCCAAGAGAGCTTTCCAGATCGCAAACTATTATTTGTATGAATATTTTTTGCTGATGAAACTCTATATAGCCACAAATTGGCTAGAACCACATAAGACATCATGGAATAGTTTTAAGCTTGTGGCTATAAAACATATACTAGCACATAAATTACTTCTGAAACAAACTAACAAAAATATTAATAACCCGAAAATATGGGAAAAGGTCTTCAATATTATATTAGCATGATACTGATTTTAGGAATATATTAAATATAGGAAGCATTTCATGTAGATATTGTACAAATGGTTTGTAGTAGTTATAGTGTGTTATGTGTTTGATGTTTATTGTATTTTTGTAATGTTTTTGGAAAATATATTTCAATAAAAATTTATTATCCATCCACTCATTGAGATTCCTCTTGAAGAGTGCCAGTGAGGTGCTCTGCTTGACATGTATGGAAAGCCTATTCCAGAGCATGGACAGTCTCTGGGTGATGAACCTATCCCTCCAGAATTTTCTGTTGATTGAGGTAATAAGATTAAGGTCTCTGGAGCATGTGGTGTGGAGGAATTGGGATTTCTTTAGGTGTAGCACTTCTAGCAGGGCTGGTTTGGACATGGCTTTGTATGTTAAGCAAAGATCGCCTCTAAGTAGACAGTAAGATCAGGAGAATAGCTGAAGTTTCTTGAGTCTGTCCGTGTAAGACATGTGTTTAAGGCTTAGGATCTTCTTCAATAGGTACTTCTGTGGCCTCTCCAGCTGTTGCAGGTGTCTAGCAAGGTACATGCCAAATGGGGCACTATACTCAATAATTGGTCTAATGAGGGATGAATAGAGAGAAATGATGACCTCTTTCTTCCTGCATGCAAAACCCTTGGTATTGAGATGTGCCACATATAAGACTTTCTGACTATGGTGGCAATGTGGTGGTAGAAGGAGAGGTTGCTGTCAACCTGGGTGCCCAGATCTCTTATAACACTTTCAGTGTTCAGTGGGCTCCCATCAATGTGGTAATTAGTGAGGACTGAGTTTTTACCAAAGGGGATAACAACACACTTTTTGGTGTTGAGCTTAAGGCCATAGCTCAGATACCAGCCATTGGTCTCAGTGAGACCTTTCTGTAGGATGTCTGCATCACTTGGGGAGTTAATAATTGCTCCCAGCTTACAGTCGTCTGCGAACTTGGTCATCCAGAGTCCCCATGTGTTGGTCTGGACTTCTGAGAAGTAGATGTCAAACAGGAGAGGACCCAGGACAGATCCCTGTGGGACTCTACACATGACTGGTCAGCAGTCTGACTTGGAATCTGCTACTTTCATTCTGTGGGTCCTATCTGTGAGCCAGTTTACAAACCACCTGGTTATATAGGGGTTGATGCCTATTTTGGTGAGCTTATCAATAATTCCTGAGGGAGGAATGGTATCAAAGGCCTTGGCCAGATAGAGCTAGGCTGTGTGCGCTGCCTTACTCTCATCCACAGCCTTGGTGACTGACTCGAAGAAGTCAACCAGGTTAAATAGGCAGGATCTTCCTTTAACAAAGTCCAAATTGCGTGGGGTCCAGGGTTTGGAGATTACCTATATCCTTGTTAATCAGGTCCATGATGATATGCTCCATAGCTTTACATGTCAGACTCTTCAAGCTAATGGGTTGATAATTCCCAAGGTCTGTTGTTGCTCCCCCTTTATGGAGAGGGATGACTGTAGCAGTGCGCCATTTGGTAGGGACAAAGCCTGAGGTAAGGCTGTGACTGAACAGGGCACACAGATGTGGTGCCAGTTAGTTTTCTAGTCATGTAGAAAACTGCCCGGGATATTGTCAGGTCCCATGGATGCTATATTTTACTGCAGAAATGCTAGGTAATTGGCATTCTTCCAGTATTATGATTGGTCCCTTTGGAGAAGAGAAAGAGGTAAAGATGGCACTGAATCTGTCGGCCAGTATGTTGGCAATATCAACTGGCTCAGTATAGGAGGTACCATTGTGCAGTAACTCGGAGCAAATATGGGTATTGCCATGGAGGTTCTTGATATAGCTATAGAAGGCTTTGTGGTTGTTTTTTTTTTTTTTGTGTCTGACGCAATTCTGCCTTCAAAGCTGGCTTTAAATGATTTGATAAGGGATTTCAACTTTTTGTTGAGGCTAATAAGGGAGTTCTTCCAGTCTTGGGACTTCACCTTTTTCTGCAATAGTTTCTTCCTTCTGTTGTAGAATTTATTGATGGCTGGAGACCACTAGATCAGCTTCCTTTTCTTGGAGGAGAGCGTCTTGGTTCTATTGGGTATGGTGAGTTCCATGCATTTATGTATGTGCTCGTACAGAGAATTGGTGTATGATTCAGCTTTCATGCAGCTATTTTCCATTGGTATGGGTGCCATGAAGTTAGCCAACTCTGTTTTTAGGAGCCCAAAGTCAGCTTTGGAGAAGTTTTTCATGGTGGTTACCTTTGCAGGTTTTGTGGGTGAGATGTGGATTTCCATGGTGATTAGTTTGTGTTCAGATCTAACCAGGGATGAATCTACTATTGGTGTAGAGCAACAGTCGGCCATGTTAGTGATAGCCAGGTCAAGGATGTTGCTTCCTCTAGTGGGGGGCAGGATGAGCTGGTCCAGGGCATTAGAACTGATGAATTCCATTAAGTGTTGGGCCAGTGCATTGGTACTTCAGTAGTTTTCCCAGTTGATGGAGGGGTAGTTGAAGTCTCCTTGTATGAGAGTTTTGGGCTGGATCTTGATTGATTCCAGGGTGCTTAGGAACATGGAGCGCAAGTCTAAGGGCATGGTTGGGGTCCTATAGCAGGCTATGACCTGAATCGAAATGGCAATCTCAGACTTAGTATATGTAAGTCCACATTTTTGGCCATTCAGCCTCTATATTACAGAACTCACTAATGCAGGTCCCAACCATTCAAATAGTTACCAGTATTTCTATATTCTGTTCCTTCCCATGAATGTCACTGCAAATTCAGCACATAACTACTATGGAATAAGACAAAAGGTAAACCATAGCTATAAATGCCAACAATTAGTCATGATATGTGCACTCAAGGATATGACCTGCTCCAAAGTCACTCAAGAAAAAAGTATGCGCACCCCCCCTCCACACACACACACACACACACACACACACACACACACACACACACACACACACACACACACACACACACACACACACACACACACACACACACACACACACATACACAGCAGTAGCAGTTTCAAGCACAATGTTAGTGGAGCAAGCTATCTGTTCCAGTGCTGTTACTGGACCAGTGTTGCATTTTCTCTTTGCTGTTTTACCATCAGTGCAGCAACAGGGAGTACTAGGGTCCCACAATAAGCAGGAGATAAAAGAAGGGTCGCATAATATAATAATAATAACAATAATAAAAACAATAATAATACATCTATTTGATCATAAAAGCTACAATACAATAAAATTACCTGACACAAAAAATACATGAAAGAGAAATATCCAGTGCATATTAAATTCAATGTGTCTTCAGCTTTAAATTTAACATGTTTTATTTTGAAGAATCCATTCACTTCTTGACCTGATTATTACAATCCATCCCAACACATCTCCTCTAGTTTAGCGATCATTCCTCCATCAAATTCTCCCACAAAATCTCTAAGTCAAATACCATCCTGGCTAGTATCTTTCAGACCTAAACCGCTTCATAAAATCCCCATTCTACAATCGACTTGCTACTATTGACTAATCCCCAATACTCTCCCTTTCTGATCCTAACATTGCTGCTAGCAACATAACAGTATTACTAGGCTCACTTCAGGTTACCCACTTCCTATTGATCTTAAAGTTACTGAAAGATTACAAAACTGAATAGCTCAACAAACTGCTTAAATCCTTAATAAAACTGTGATGAAGCCTGGGATATGTGGAAACAAGACCCTACTCCCAACAACCCTGACCACTGAGGAACTTGACCAAATAGCAACCCATAGACTCAAAACCAAACAACTAAAATCTAAGCAACCATCTCTTCTTCACCCACCTAAACATTTCTTGAAGTCAATAAAACATCAAGAAGATCCTCCCTAAATAAATTATCCAGTCTAGCACACATAACCTGCCTATCTGGTAATCTTACACAGAAGAGATTCCAACAGTTTACTGAAACAGCAGTACCAGCTTGAGCAGGTTAAAAAGTTTGTCTTTTTAAGTAGCTGTATTCATCAAAGCAGAACAATTAATGAAGTAAACAGGAAACCAGATACATATGTCTATGGAGAATGAACTGGGGAGCACCACACTTGTAAGTGCATGTGTGCATTTATGTTTATGTAACTATTATTTTTTGGTTAGAATGGTGGTGTAAGTAGTATTGGTCTGGTGCAGATACTGGTACTTGTCCATATGAATAGTATTATGACTAGGCCTCTGTCAGACTGGCTACCTATATGTTGTACAGACCCTTACTGCAATATAACAAAGCTGTTATTAAAAGACAGTCTGTGTGTCTGCCCTTATAATTAAAAATATTACTTGTGTACAGAACTTTGTCATCATCAAAGAGCATGAATGTGTAAAGGGAAATGAATGCCTAATGGCAAATAAGTGAGAAATATGAGAAGGGAGTAGTAGTTTCACACTGATAACTGTGTGTTATATTCAAGTGTTCCTCAACTTGGTCAGAAGCATCTTATCCAAAGGGAAGGAACACCAGCTCAGTATTGCAACACAGACTAAACTTCTCTACCACCAATGTGGTCAAATGTCATCTCAGTTTATACATCCTATCCCAAGGTCAGCATCTCAGGTGCAGCACCCCCAAATGCTTTTCTGCAGTGTTAGAATGAAAAAAAAATGACTATCAGTTTGGTATGAGGATCAGAAGCGTTAAGATAGTAACTGGAACAGCAACTATCCAACGGTATATGTGTGTTTCAATTGAGCTGCCATCTACATGGACAGATGGTCCGCAGATTGACATATCATCCAAAGGATGGTATTTCAAGACTGTGGAACGCTCATTTACCCTACTCCACACAAGTAGGATGCGACAATTGCATGAAACACCAGAATGTGATGAGAAGCACAAGTTACATACTTGAAAGATTTTGTTCCACTTAGTATTTCTCATATGGTCAGATGACATCTTAGCTTAACATGTTATTAATAGAAAAGCAATGCATCCTTAAGAGTACTGTAACCCCTTCCTTATTCTGCTGTACAACACTAGAACTGGACAAGGATGAGGAGAAACATGTTGAGAATGAGGGCAACATTCAGATTGCACAAGGCTAAAGATCACTGGGACAGCACAGAGAACACACCTACAAAATGGTAAGATTGTATTTTCACTTCAGATATCAGATACATGTACAGGTAGTACCTCAGATAAACATAATACCAAGAAGAGTACTCCAGTACTCATATACCAGATACATGTACAGGTAGTACCTCAGATAAACATATTACCAAAGAATAGTATTCCGGTATTACAGCCTCTTTGTTCTGCTCAGTTGAAATAAGATGTGGCAAAAGATGGGATAAGGACCATGAGTTACACACTGCCAAGAATGTTCTACCTGAAGTGCTACACCACCACTGTCAGATGACACAGTCCTCTTTCAGTGGGATCTCCAAACCATGGACTTGGTGGAGCCTATCTCATGGTTTGGCCACTACCTTCTTCATTTAGGCTTGACTTTCTATGAGTCCAGTATCCTGAAATAGATAATGTTAAATGTAAGGATTTATGGGCCATAAATTCTGAAGTTCTTAGCCCAGTCCTTGAGCAGCTCTGCGAAGTGGTCAGTATAGATGATGTAGATACAATAATGCAGAAACTGCTGCTCTAGGTCAAGTTGCCCAAGAAAGTTTATAGCCTAGCTGTGTGTAGTGTTGCCATCTTGTCAGATCTCTAAAGTGGGACACAGGTGGTGTTTCCAAACATGTGATGTCACAGAGGTGTGCCCAAAACTGTACTGTAACTAGTGGGAGAAATAAGTCAATTTAGCTGAGGATCAGGGGTTTATCCAGAAGTTTCTATGCAAGTTAGTGGATGTGCAGCTGTCCAAGGACTTCATAATCATAAGTCGTCTAAATTTTCTTCCAGAGAAGGAGTATTTGACTCTAGCGTGAAGTTTATTTTTAAAGGAGACTATTACAGAAAAGACTTCTAGGACAGTCAGTGATGTTTTCTCAAGTACACATATATATTCAGTGAAGTCAACCAGAACTGTGTTAAAAAAGTATGAGTAATACTGTGGGAGTGTCAGCAGTGTATCCTCTCCATGAGCATTTTCTGCAAAATGATGCCATACCTGAAATGAGGTCTCCTCTTCTCCCTGGAAAAGTAAATATGATTACAGTACAGGTACATTTTCACTATTCTGTCAATTGTTGGGAGAAAATATAGCCTCCTAGTTGACTCATGTCTCAAAAGAGGTTCAAATTCCATGTTACAGAACTCAAATAACTCTTTTAAATCTTGGGTTCTAATGGCAGAAAAGAAATAACTAAACTGTTTTGAAATAAATATCTGCATATTATATTTCAACTTGTGATACAGTTTTTTGACTGTATTGTGAATGATGTGAGCACAGCAGTTAGCTTTCTGGAGTGATGGGCACTAATGCATTAATTGTGTATATACCCTAGATTTCTTTCTACAGTTCACATTTGCATTATCAACACCATATGCTGATACCAAGGTCCATGGAAAGTAGTGCTTTTCCAAAATGCCTGAAATTTACTATGTTATTGCCTGAGCATATGTTTTTAGGTTCTCATAAAATCCAAAAGCCCTTTCACAACTGTTTCACACTTCAGAAAGTGCCAAGGAAAAAGTGGAAATAATTTTATTTTTCCCTTAGTAGAAGCATCTGATGATATAGCAAATGCAGTTTCAGGCTTTTGCAGGGCTTGTAGGATGCATGGTCCGAAAACATTTTCAAACATGGCTTAAGCTTGTTCTTCCTCATGGCAATTTCTTTGCAAT
Source organism: Protopterus annectens (assembly GCF_019279795.1). Classification (NCBI taxonomy): domain Eukaryota; kingdom Metazoa; phylum Chordata; order Ceratodontiformes; family Protopteridae; genus Protopterus; species Protopterus annectens. The sequence continues at coordinate 660,868,620 of NC_056727.1, read as the reverse complement.
ATCTGAGTCAGCATACACCTACCTAGTCAATTTTAGTCCACAGTTCAAATTGTTAAATGAAATGCCATATTTCACTGAATAGAACACTATAGCCGCAATAATTGTTGCATCTTGTCCATCAAGATTTGGATTTCTGGTCCACATTGCCAAAAGGTGACTAGTTTGGGGCTGTAGGACAACATTCTTGTGCTGCTTAGTTGCTGTGTGTCTTGTCAGGTTATTTTTCCCCACCATGGTTGACCAAGAATTTCCATCAGCAGTATCTGCAGAATGCGTTCATTGCATCATTGCAGTTTTTTCACCATTCAAACTCTGTATTCCGGATACCCTGCAAATTGCAGATTTTCTTTCAGATGGTCTAAGATAGTACTGGTGCTAATATTTTCATTCTTGAAAGACATGACTGTCTGCCTAATGAAAATAGTCTAATAACTGTAAAATCGTGGGTTGGTATGTAGTTTATATCATTAATAATAAACCACAAAACAATTTTTCAACTTACCAAACTAACAATGCTCCCAGCCTTCTCCTGCTTGCAGGGACCACCAGTTCACTAATGTCTGAAGATGGAACCTGACTCACTATGTCCTATTGTCCATCACTGCCAGTCCACTACCACCCAAATGAAAACGGAAAGGAAAAAAATGCATTTAGAAGGGTAACACTAAACTACTATTAATAACCACATTAACAAATCAACTTACCAAAGTATAACAGCAATACTAGTGTTTGTGCTTCCTAGGAGGGTCAACCAGTTTACTGATCTGTAAAGCCAGAGTTGACTCACTCTTTCATTTTGTCCAGCAGTGCCAATACCTAATTGAAAGGAGGGCAAAGTATGCCCCAAAATTAGAGAATATAATGTAAAACTAAATCAGTATTTATTTTATATCATTAATAGCCATGTTAGCAAATCCCCTTACCACAAAAAGTATAACATCAGTGCTGTCAGTCTCACTGTTTTTAGGGTTCCCCAGTATACTGATATCCAAAACTTCAGTCCGACACATTAAATCCACCGGTTTCTGAATACTACCAGTCTGTCATTTCCTAACTGAAAATTAAAGGCAAAAGACACAGAACTATAAACCTAAGCTATTATTAATAACCACATATACACACCAACTTACCAAAGATTAACAACAATACTTATGTCAGTCACAGGGTCTACCAGTTCACTGATCTGTAACAATGCAGTCTGACTCACTATTATGTCCTTCTCTTGTCCAACACTGCCACTACCTAGCTGAAAATTAAAAAGGAAAAACATCTACAATCAGGGGCAGTAGCTAGGGTGGGGTGAAGGGGGTAACTGCCTCTGGAGCAAGTGTTAGGGGACATGAATAGCTATCTGATCCTGATCTCCCTTTAGTGCATACTGGCTTTTAAAAGACAGTATTGCATTTATGGTCAAACCTGAATGCTGCAGTACTCCATGTGTGGTCTAAACAGTAGCAACTGCTTGCTACATTTGTAACAAGCAGTTTGCTACAGTTTAAAAGAAAAATGATCTGTTTATTTCTTTTTTTCACTTAAAACCTGAGAGCTGTAGTGCTCTGTGCATGGTATAAACTGTAGCAACTGCTTACTAGATATGTAGCAAGCAATTTGCTACAGCTTAAAAGAAAACAATCTTTTTTTAACTAAAGTCATGGCTCCTCAGCTAAGGAGGGTCGAGAATGGAATGAAGCAACAACATCTGTTTGGTGGATGGCTGTGTAGCTCCTGCTCCAGATTTTTTTTTTTTTTTGCTTGTCAATAGTTGAGGGGTGCAACATTGAAGAGTGGCTGCAGCACTGGATAAACAAGTATGCCTCTGATCAAGGGAATTAAAGTGTAAAACGAAGTCATTATATACTATATAATTACATTAATAACCATAAATAAATTGACTTACGAAAGTATAACAGCAATGTATCCATTGCTTACCAGTCTACCAGTTTGGATTCTGATTCACTGTGTCCTGATCTCCCCTTATCCAGTATAGCCACTACCTAAAGGAAAATAAAAAATGAAAAACACATACGGTTATAGAATTAACTATAATGGTAAATAAATATTTACTTTATCATCAGTAACTATATAAATAAACTTACCACAATGTATGACAATACTCCTGCAGCTTCCAGGGTTCACAAGTTTTCCAAACAAATGTAGATGTTTTATTAACAGTAAGTAAATGCAATGAAAAAATATGTAAATAACAATGTTCTTCACAATCATTGCTCAACAGAATCTACACATCAGTTCTATAATACAAAATAATTCAGGTTTTATTATATTTTCTACATTTTTCCAAATAACATTTTCATATCTTAGCAACTGTACAGTTTAGACATATACCCTGGAATGCATTAACGATCATGTAGGCTTCATGCAAAGCCTACATGATTGCAGGGCATTAGTGCGATGAGCAGCAGTGCCCACTGAGTATGCATGCTGCTGATTGTACTTGTTTCTAAGCATCATTTCGTGAACGCAGCAGTGTTGGTGGCTATGAAACAGCGCAGGGATCTTGTCACAAATAAATGAAATTAATGTATGAAGCAATAAAGGACATTTGAAGATAATTTGTACAATATGATTTTGTCAGAATGTTTTCAGCAGCAATAAATTAAGTAAAAAAATAAATAAATAAATATATATATATATATATATATATATATATATATATATAGATAACCACCACTCCCTTCAACCACCCCAGTTTAATAATGTAGAAATTCTTATTACCAAACTACAAATTAGCAATAACGAATGCATAAACATTTTGTCTGCATTTACATTCCCCCATGTAATAATACAAACACCCTAAAGGACATCCTCCACTGGTTATGCAGTATCTACCCCCAAGAAACTATGGTGCTTGGAGAGTTTAACATTGATTGAAACACCTGTTCCTCAGAAACTCCTACAACCCATGTCATCCTACATGGTTTTATGCAGCTCATATCCTCCCCCACCAGGAAAGGCAATCCCAGTAACAAAGACAGTATCCTAAATTGGATACTTAGCATCAGCCACCCCTATATGTACAAGTCAGGGACCCACCCAGATGACCTAAGTGACCACTTACTTACATACATTATCAAGCACAAGGTGGTTAGCCCCCACCAGACCACCTTTAAAACCATCTGAAACAATAATAACTTCAACTCCACCAATTTTCAAAATTAACTTAAAGCTTGCAGTTGGTCACTCCTAAAGCACCTTTCACTGGACGATACTTTAATTCCATATTCCTTACTATTCTTTCTATTCTATTGATTCTCCTGCTCCTGCTTGATCCATTAGAGCCAAAACAAAAACTGCCCAGTGGCTCTCAAAAGAGACCAAAATTAAAATCATAGCTAGAAATAAGGCATGGGACAAATATCATGCCAAAAAAGACCCACTAGATCAACTCCGATACCGATAGCTAAGGAATCACACAAAAAAATCTATTATACTAAACAAAAAATGTTTCTACTACCATCTTCAACAAAAACATCACAGCAAACCTCAGAGGTTTTGGGCAGGAATAAACAAACTTCTTCACCCAGGACAGTCCTCCACTCCTACCCAGTCAGCTTCTAACCATAAATCCCCAGAGGATATTGCAAATATCTCCATTAGTTTCTTCACAGAGATTATCCAATCCTTAGCCAGCTGACTGGCACCCAGCTGCTCCAACCCAAATTCTGCCACAGCCAATACCCCACTCTCCTTTAGCTTTCAGCCTGTTTCTACATCCCTTATCAGATCTCTAATTAAGAAATTAAAACCAACTACTCTAGCAGCTGATCTCCTCCCACCAGAGTATCTGCAAAAAGCAGCAGATGCCGTAGCATACCCCATCTCCATCATAATCAACAGAACCTTATCTGAAACCACCATCCCCTCCATTTGGAAAATATCTCATGTAATACCACTCCATAAAGGAGGCATCTCCTTCAAACTGTCAAACTTTAGGCCCATAGCTATATTGTCACCATTGGCTAAAATTATGGAGAAATGTGTCCATAAACAACGTGTGCATTATCTCACCCAGAATAAGCTGTTGGCTAACTCTCAGCACAGTTTTAGGCCACACCATAGTACCACCTCAGCCCTCCTATCCTTCTCTAATACTATAAACCATAACCAAAATAAAAGCAAGCTTTCCTCAGCCCTCTTTTTAGATCTCTCCAAAGCCTTCGATATGGTCAACCACCAAATACTCACACACAACCTTAAGGCATTCTCACTAAATTGGCATGTACTTCAGTGGTTTCAGTCTTAACAACAAGCTGTCCTATGGCAGGACAAACTATCAACCCATCTACCCATCACCCTAGGTGTCCCCCAGGGCTCCATACTAGGACCCCTTCTTTTCTCTCTCTTTATTAATGACCTTCCCACTGTCATCCCAACTGCTACTTGTATCCAATATGTGGATGACTCCACCTTGATTTGTTCAGCCACCTCCCCGACAGATCTAATGCCATTAACCCAGAATACTTTCAATATAGTTGAAAACTGTCTCTCTAACTGTCAGCTGATATTAAACCTTAACAAAACAAAGTTCCTTCTTTTCAACCCCCTTGTAAGTCTTCCTCACTACTCTTTACCGTAAAATCTAATAATGGTACCATTATCTCCCCAGATGTGCAAACCAAACTCTTAGGCGTCACAGTAGACAACACCTTCAAATTTGATATCCATGTCAATCAAACTATCAAAACCATTAACAAAAAACTTGGTTCCCTCTGTAAGATCAAACTTTTCTTTACTCCATTTGCTAGGACTGCTATTGCTCATTCCGATCTACTCTCCACTCTTCTGTATGACTCTCCTCTACTCACTAATTTGAACAAATCCACTCTTAGCAAACTCTCCTGCTATTATAACCATATTGCTAGATTTGCAACAGGCACGGCTATAGGACCCACCACTCTAACAACCTAAATCTTCTGGGGTGGCTAGAATGGCCTAGTCTACTTCAGTGCAACCAGCTTATAATTGCCCATAAAGTTCTCAATGACCCTGGTAATATGCCTGCACTTAAAAATTTCATCAACCCCTATAGCAACATGCGGTCACTTTGCTCTTCTAATAAACTACTGATTCAAACATCCAAAATAAACAACTCTGCTGGGGACTCTGTTTGGTAACTCTGTTGGCAAAACTTGGAACTCTCTTCCTGCTGATCTTACTCTTGAACCCTCTCTTACTCAGTTCAAAAAAAGCCTCAAGCTATACTTTAAAACTCACTGGCTATGTCCTTATTCAAAACCCGACAAGATCCTCCTCTATAGTCTGTAATCATGTTACATTGCCTAGTCAGTTTGTCAACATTGTTTTAAAAATATATGATTATATAACTTGCTTGCTCAACTGGAACCTGTAAACTGTGTATAACTTGTAATCATTTTGTGATTTTTACTATATGTTCTACCTTGGACCTTTTTTCCCCAGGCCTCCGCTGAAAATGGACATGTATCCAGTCAGACTATCCCGGTCAACAAATGTAAAATAAAATAAATATCTATATATATATATATATATATATATATATATATATATATATATATATATATATATATATATATATATATATATATATATATATATATATTGGTTTACTATCATTAATTTGACACACAGGTATATATATATATATATATATATATATATATATATATATATATATATATATATATATTGGTACAGGTGGTCGAGTCCACTTACACAAATCCCATATTGTGAATGTCAAAATGTTGAAAACTGACATGACTGACTGTCCAAAGTTGCCACTCTCTGGACCCATGGTAACACTTGTTCCTGGGTCCAGAACAGTAGGGAGATGTGTTGTTTGTGTCAGGTACATCAATATTCATTATTCCATAGTATTCCAACTTTCATAAAATAGTTTCAGCCATTGTTGTACTGTCGAGGTAATGATGGTAAACCAGAAAAATCAACAAAGACATAGGGAGGGGGAAGACAAAAAAGAGTTAGATCAATGGCATGTCACCTTAGTTTATTATTTTAATACATAAACCAATACGAGAAATACATAAGTACACCTTGACCACATCCATATATGATGGGAAGGCATTACTATGTCATATAGTCAAACAATGACAAAAGTTTGATATGAGTAATAGAACCATATATTCCACTGTGCCATATCAGATATCTGCTTTCAAAGGTGATACTTGCATTTGTCAGAATTAGATTTTTTTAATGTCATGCAGTGTTGCAGTTAATGTCTTCTAAATAATATCCTGGAAAAAAAATCTAATGTGTTTCTGGGTATTGAACCTACATATAATTCAGCTGAGGTACTCAGTGCATAAATCAGTCACCAAGAGATGTTGGAGCAGGCATGTATGCTTGATATAAAAATTAAGGTATGCCTGCTCAAGATGATATAGACTGATGGACTGAAAACACTTCTCTGCCTTGCAGTCAGACCTGATGATTAGTCTCTCCTGATGCACCTCATGGTTTTCTGCTATCTCTGCTGCAGCTGTACAGTAAAGAAAAAATAGATATTTGAAAGTATGATGAATAACTAAGTTAGCTGGCTAATTAATACCATGTCATGGACAGGTGATGGGTCAGTATACTTAAGCATCTGAGGGGTGTTTTCAGTCTTAAATTCATTCTCCCATCAAGTCAGGAGTCCTGCTCATGCCTCTTCATGTCACTGCAGTGGTGATGATATTGATCCTTAGTGCATGGGATGCCAGTTGCACTGGAGATAGCCTTGGCCAAGCTATTCCTACCTGCAGCCTTATACTGAGACCCAGTATAATCTCCCTGCAACAGCCTGTAGCTGTAGCTCTTCATGAGGAATGCCAGAAAAATCCTAGACTTGTTAACATCCTACCCTTTATGCTCTAAACAGAACCCATCACTACCATATCCAGTCATATCTGCAGCAGTCAAGTTAGAAATATGAGTCTGAATTGGCACCCAACTGAGATCTTGCATATAACAGCTTGTACACAAAGAAGCACAGCCATGTTAAGTACATTTGCACAATTGGAAGCACAGCAATGGCTTGCCAAACACATTGGTACTGTTTACATACAAAAGTAAAGGTGTGAAATATGGCAGAGAGATTTGGCCAATGTGTTGTGCTCAAACTATTGATACAGCTTCCAATGTTAAACAATGACATGCTTTATGGTGTTTGTTATAATCATGGTTGGAGGAAAACTGCATGACTTGTGACAGATTGGCCTGCTGGGAGTTACTCACTAGTAATGCAGAGTATTACCATCTGGGAATCATACCCATGAGAAAAAAGGATGAAATGGTTAAATTTTGCAAATTAACTGTCAGTGCCACAACCAAGTTTGTTTTTGAACATGGTAATTGCAGGTATACTAATTTAATATTGGATGAAAAAATACTTAATAGATGGCTGTATGTCTGTGACTTTCCTAAGTCAAGTGACTGCATTTCTATGTAAAAAGCAATATTTGGGTTTGTAAATACATTTCACATGCATGCAATTGCATAACCTTAGTAATATTTGGAAGGATAGATTACATGCATATTTCACAAGACATATTGTCATAAGCACATAGTTACGACATATGCTAACTCATAAGAATTATTATAAAAATATGGTGCAAATCATATCTATGTATGTGCATTCTAATTGAAATGTCATCACTGGCATGTTTAACATAATTTATACACATTATTTTGGTCTTCTATAACAAACAGTAATAAATGTCTTGCAATAAACATAGTTATGATACTCATGTGCATTTACTGCGGCATTCCTAATCAAACTGTTATGACAAATAGCATTCTTGCCCCCTGTGTTAAACTATCGATTGCATTCGAATGCTAAATTGTCTGTTTTCATTCTCTAAGATCATTGCACTTACACATTGTGCCACAGGGAAAGTGACCCGACAGGTGAAATATATTCACTGAGTTTTATCCAGAGTGCTGATGTACATGATAACTCATGTTATTTCTTTGGTGTTAGCACAATGTCAAAAATTTCATATGCTAAAACATCCATAGCACATATTATTAATAGCAATGAAAAGAGGTGAGTTTACAACCTCACCTATGTATAATACATTCACATGGACTACAGGTAAAGCTGTTATCATGTATCACAGACTTTAGCCTGTTCCTTTCATATACAACATTAGGTGTCAATATTTATTCTGAATCCATTCATAAGAAGTGAACTATAGTTCACTGCTAGGGACTCCTGTCAGTACAGAGTGTGCAATGACATGGTGTGCAAATAATAATGAGACAAAAAATTACTTAAATACAGGAAACAAGTCATTAAAATGAGCAGTTCTGATACTTCCTCATATTTGTTGTCTTGCAACATGAGCATATGTTCCTTAAGCAAAATATAAACTACAACATTGTAACACTGCAGCTCTTTTCTCATCTTTATTTTTGTGAACACCATCTATGCTTCTGTAACAGGACTGCTATGCAATTTGCCTTGCAGTTGATATGTTTCAATGAGTAAAGTACTTCCTTAGAATTGCAGATGCAATGTACACAAAGGCAAAAACTGTGGTCAAAAACAATTCATATAGATGTTCAGAATGTTGCTCTCCTAAGTCAGGCAATGTACTCACAAACTTTCTTGTAAGTCCCTTCTCTCTGACACACCCTCAGTGCATCTGCATCATAGAGGACTGACCTGATTGTTTATACAGTCAGACTACTCAATCACACTAGCAAGCACTTAGCAGGTAACACTTCTCAGAGCTTGTCCTTGCAGAGGTGGGGCATGTGCATGCAAACATGTTCATCCTTGCACTATGTTTACATTCCTTATTCTTAGTGAAGATTTTGGAATTCATAAAATCTAATGACTTCACACCTCATTTGCATATGCATGGTGCTGATAGGGCTAAATTCACACTATATAAAGGTTATTGTATACATAAAGTATATGTAGTAAGGTAGACTATATCCTAAGACCTCAATACTGCTACGTGCTTTGAAAACTTGCTGCTACTTTCATAACTGACTTGCTGCAAAAGGTTCCTTTTGTGTACAAATTCATGCATTTTAACTTTAAATATGATTGCATTTCACAATACAAGTATTACTTTACTCTGTACATTATTCTAAGTAGCTGTTGGCATAGGCATGTATACCAGTTATTTCTTGGCCATGCAGAATTTCTCTAAATACTGACATTTTAATGGAAATGTTGATCTGGGAAGCTGACCACTTAGTGTGGAAGACTGTTGTATTACTTATTACCAAGGGCATGGGTTTTTACTTTATTAATGCAGACAATTATGTTAAGCTTCTAATGTCTTACCTGGCTGCCCTCCATTAAAGTGGATATTACATAAAACTGTTCATTTTCCTTGACAAGTGTACATTCTTTTTGTTAATGAAGCAATTCACTACAGAGTTACAGACATATTTGTCCTGCTAGGAATTTATTTTCAAGTTCATTCATTTGCAGCTGGGGTGGGGAAGGAATCTGTATTAAATTGTGTGTACTCACATCAAGCAATTCTTTTTCACATTTTTTTTATGATGGATGGACACATTCATAAATATTTTTAGGGTTAACAATCAATTTTGTTTTACTTATGTATTTTTTCTTTTCTGTTATTTTCCCTCTCATACAGGGTTATGTCACCCAAGACATCTGCACCTTTTAATCCACCATACATATATACATTGCCACTGAGAACAATGTGATCATTCTGGCATTACATTGCCATGGGTCATTCCTCTTAGAGAGAGGCAGGGATGACAAGTCCTTCCATGACCATATCTAGGAGCAGGTGGTCAATGATGTGAACACAGACAGAGACCATGGATGTACATATCCCAAAAATAAGACATAGGACTAGTGATATGATCACAGCGATCAGATGTTGGGCAGCTGCAATTGCCTGTGAATGTATGGCTACAGGGAATGGTCCCGCTACTGAGCTATCACTGACTGAAACAGAGGAGTTCCTGTCTACTGTCAGCGATCCAAACAGCTCATCGGGGGGTTCAGTCAGAATCCTTGATGTTGGGGCTGATGTGGAAGACAACCATTGAGTGCCTACTTATAACTTCCAGGTATGCAATGTAATTAAGCTATTGTCTGTGTGTGTGTGTCTGTGTGTGTGTGTGTGTGTGTGTGTGTGTGTGTGTGTGTGTGTGTGTGTGTGTGTGTGTGTGTGTGTGTGTGTGTGTGTGTCTCTCTTTCTCTCTCTCTCTCTATATATATATATATATATATATATATAAAGAGAGAGAGACACACACACACACACAGAGACATGGGTGACATAGAATAGACATTGATGGAGAGGGAAAAAGGGGGGATGGGGGTCCAATTGACAGTAAAGATTTGTATGAGATGTGTCTTATTCTGCGTCTGTAAAGGTAATTGTTTTCTATTTCTGTATCATTTGTTTTGCGATGCTTAACATCTGTGTTTTCTCTCCTCTTTTTATATCTATGCACATCTGGGTCTGTTATTATACGACCACCTGCACATGGTAAGCACACCTTTTTATTAATGTACAAAATTAGATGTATGTGTAACTTACAAGTTATTTGTTTTCACTCCATTAACATCTGTCAATTTTCCATTAACATTTGACATAACATAAATTTGATAATTGTTTATTCTATTTCTTTTTTTTGTGTGTTGATTACTTGTTATCATAGGTAGTTCTGTCAGTGGCAGTATGAGACTCCTACCACCTGATGTCAGAGTATCAGTAGCATCTGATGATGATGTTGGTAATGAAGAGGCACAGTCTGAGGGTGCAGAGTGTCAGTCTGACATTGAGGTTGTGCCTCCAACATCTCCTGCCCCTATTTCAGACATAGTATACCTACACATACCCATGACACAGAAACCTCAGACAAGGGGCAGGTTGAAGGTGGCACAGTTGATCAGGGTAGTGTGGTGATTCCATTTGCAGAACTTGTTGATTCTGTGTGTAGCCATCATGAAGGTGAGGTGCTGCACAGGCAAGTTGTTAGATGTGCTCAGAGGAGACCTGCTTTCTACCCTCCTCCTGATGCTGATGCATCTATAGGTGCCATTCAACGTATGTGTACGACTGTCATGGAGGCACAGATATATTCCACCAGCATCTCAGGAGAGATAGTGCGAGTACTACACATTGTGCATTCTGACATGCAGGACTGCCTGAACCATGTGGGGACTCATTTGACCGGATGAATGACATACTGGATTGGGCAGTACCTGTAATGGAACTTTTGCTGGGGGAGGGTCAGCATACATGTGGCCAAGAGCTGCTACATTGTCCGGTGTTAGCCAAAGTATCCATGCAGGATTTCGTACCATAGTGGCACTACTTCCACTGCTCTGTCAGTGATTGCTGTGTCCACACCCAGACGTGTTAGGCCATGTGGACATAGTCATGATGAAAGCTTGTCTAACAGACATCACTCACATTCAGATAGCAACCCAAATTCTAGTCATGGCCATACAACTAGCAGTGCAACTCTAGGCAGAGGTAGTTCTTGTGGTTGGGGCAATGACACTGAACTTACTTGTCTACATGCACAGCTTACACCTGTATGAGATGCCAGGATGTAGTGTATTACAGTGCTTGATTGTGTTGATGCAGACGCACACATTCAGCAAATACCTGCCCATACTAATGCACACACACACACACACACACACACACACACACACACACACACACACACACACACACACACACACACACACACACACACACACACACACACACACACACACACACACACACTCCACTTATCAAAGCAGTACTGTTGATTAACTTGACTGCTATACATATCTTGCTACTGGCCCTGTAAATTGGATACTTAAGGTGTAAATAGTTGTTTTACTTGCCCACACTTCTTTGGTGTCAAGTTTTCACTCCTGCCCCCCCCCTTGCAAGTGATGATTACTGTGCCTTGTCCCTTGCACATTTTTTGTGACTTCGGATTGCATATATGTCTAATGCACAGAGTGGATAGCTAATGCATGCTTACTTAGAGCATTCCTTTAATCTAAATATATATTGCAGAATAAATACTGTCAATCATAGTTTATAATTAACTGTGAATGATTGCTTCAGTAATTGATGACTCTCGCTGCATTTCTGTTACTGTTCTTACTCATGGAGTCAAAGCAGATGTTTAAGATTTGCTTACTGTTGTTGTTGTGCAAATGATGCTAACATTGACATCCTCACTGGTTTATATACAGTGGACAAGTGCAATGCTTGATGCACCTTACTGGGCAAAGTCCATAGTTGTATATGGCAAACATCATTCATAAGTTATTTCTGACATTAATGTACACCTGGGACATGAATCACCTTAGGCACATTTGGATAACAGAGTAATCAGTTATATAACTGCATTGCTTTTTCTATACAGTTTCCAAACATAACTTGGTAATAATACAGATGCAAAGTGTCTTCCTGGGGGGTTAACTGTGTCTCATGCCAACAGAATACAACCATTACATGGTTAAATAAAGGTTTTGCAGTTTGGCTAGCATCATTTGTATGTGCTAAGGCTCTTATTGTTTCATTTTGGTATTTAGTATATGTGCTATCCTTTACCTGTTAGCCAGAGCCATGGCATATTGTGTATGCCTACATTTTCCACCAGAATCTGCAGCTGGTGGTTCTTCTTCATACTCCTCTACATGTGTGCAATCTATGGCCCCCAAAACTTCAGGGAAGTGTGCTATGGTTCTTACTCTTTCCTGTGAGGTGCATTGGAAACAGATATGCTCAATTGCATGTTGTAGCATTGCATTTAAAAAGTGATGTAATATTCTAGAGCTGTGGCCTGTGACACCCCTAATATATCCACTGTGGGTCTCTGGAAAGTGCCTGTAGTTAGTATACATAGAGTTACACATGCCTTTGTTTCCAGTGGGATGGGTTCTCCATGATTTCCCTGGGGCCTCTGGTGAGGGTGGCAGAGGTTGCATATTTCATCTAGTGTTTCCCAGTCCACCTGGGATTGCTCTACAATTTCTGTGTCATGCAGTCCATGGTAAGTAAGATGGGGTCTAGACACCCTTCTTCTTTTTGGCCGAGTTCTGGCAGCAGCACCTTGAATTAAAGCACGTTGCACATACAGGTTAATAATGGCAGCAGCAACTGCTAACATGCTCCGCTGTGTCGGATTGGTTAATTAGCATGTAAATAGGCAACTTATACTTTTGTTAGCATATTCTGCTATTTACCATTGTTTAACAGCTCTACACTAAGTGTAGAGCTATTTAACAAGTACCAAATAGAGCACTGTCATGTGTATGGCTCGCAGTGATGTATACACGATAGCTTCACAAAGTGTAACTGCTCTTGAATTCCGCCCATTTTGTTCAGCAGTGCTTTTGCTCAATGTTCTGTCAGACTCTCAAGTAACACAAAGAAATTCCATTGAATGCTTCTTTACTCAGATTTGGAGAAACATGAGAAACGGATGCCAGTTTTAACTCAGCTTTGTGTAGAATAGAGGGATAAAGCCCTGTATGTGACATGGATGCTGTACAGCCAGGCAGGATAGAGAAGGAGGCATACACTGAATGCTCATTTTGGGGTGAAAGACATGGTAACTTCAGTTCAGCCAACTTCTCCCATTCAAGCAAAGACTTTCATGACATCATGGCCAAAGATGGATGGAAATAGGCTAGTGATCCTGAGGCAATAATGGTAGTTGTCATATGCCTGCACTTTAACAAAGTCGTTTTTGTGTTTAAATTACCTGTTTAACTGTTGTAGGCTACACACTCAAGTGTGATAGACATTTCTATGCATTTAAAGTGTTTTTTTTTTTTATTCTATCTGCTTTATTTTCTGAAAAAAAACAAAACAAAACAAATACTTGTTTTCCCGCCTTTCTAAGCTAGTATAGTGCAGTTTTCAGGTTAGTGCTGAATTCAGGGCTGTGTTACAAGTTTCTGTGTTTGCCATACCTTACTTGGATAGAAGGAAGTTTCTCTGTTCACTGTGAGAGATGGAGCTTTGAGCAGCCTATCTGTCCCTGGTGGAGTGGTTTTAGCCCAGAAATTAGTAGTTTATTGGCCATTTTGCGCTAATTTCTATCTCTTTCATTTCCCTGCTGTAAAACCCACATTTATGCAGTTTTGCACACCGGGCAGCACTGGTTAGCTAGGGTATAACTATTCCCGGCTCCACAAAGTCTACTCTTCAATTTTTCCCTTGGAACTAGACAAACTTTCAACTTAAGCACTCAAACCATTCACTTCTCATCCTGGCACTTGCTCAAAACTCAAGCAAGCACTAATAAACCTTAGCAGTAGACCCCCCCTAAACTGTAGAGAAGGACAAGGCTCTCTATTCGACCTTACCAGCCAATCATTAAAACAGTTCATTGTACCTATCCAGGCATGTCCAAAGGGCAGTTTCAGGTGTACTCTCTGGTCCAACTGGTGAATCTGGGCATTTTGTGGCAGTGTTACAATTGCCTCATGTCGACAGACAACCCTCTCCTCTTTTCACCAAACACTAATACATATGAGAGATGCAATTATACAGCCAAACTGGAGGCTAAGCTCTCTCAACCCAAGATTGGACCAGGCAGTCAAGAGGAGAAGGGAATTACTTGCATCACACCAACAGTCTCACATAGACCTTATGAAACCAGCACAGACAAAAAACACACATAAATACATGAAAACATACCTGGAGGCTCTAAATAAAAATCTGCAAAAGCAACAGAGACCTCCAAAGCAGACATCCAAGCAACCTCCACCCCCCAACACAAGCCATGAAACACATACTTCACAAAACCAGACTGCCATGCAATCACAGCCCTTAAGGCAAAATAACATACCCAACACACTAGTAATAGGTGACTCTATAGTCAGACACACTGATGTCCCACTCACTAGACTGAACAAGGAGAAAGTTACTGTTAGCTGCCTGTCGGGTGGCAGGATCCGCCACATAACACAAGCACTCAAGTCACTCTAGAACAAGTACAAATATGACTCTGTCATTGTCCATGTTGGTGTGAATGACCTGAGCCCGTACCTCCCTGGACTACATGAAAAGAGACATGGAGAAGCTCTCTGATCGCATAGCCCAGGCCAGTATGACTCTGACCCTGAGTAGCATCCTGCCCTCACCAAGAATGATACCACGGTATAGAGAAAAAATTATCAATTTCAACAATTGGCTAAGCTTCTGGTGTCATTCAAAGGGGATTCAGTGTCTGTCAGCCTGGGATGACATGCTCGAGAAGCCACGCTGCTTCACTAGAGCCAGGTTGCACCTGTCACCCTTAGGCTTTCGAATACTGGCCAAGGCTCTTGCCACCCCCATAGTGCCTTTTTTAGGCAAGGTTCAAAAGACAAACCCACCGCTGTAGATAGCAGAAGTAACAAAAAAATTAGGGTAATGCTACTCAATGCCAGAAGTCTAAACCTCAAAATGCTTGTACTCGAGGCACTCCTCAGTATGGAGAAAATTGATATATGTGCATTAACAGAAACCTGGTTTAAGGCTCCACAGAGCACCCCAGCACTACCAGGCTACAACTCATACCATACATTTCGGCCACAAAACCCGGACCAAAATACAAAAGGCAGGGTTGTATCCATATTCATCAAGGATACCCACACCTCCAGGTTAGTGGCACAGCACAATGCTTCAGAGATCATCCACGTGCAACTAACAATGGGCAAAACTGCTATTCAAATTATAGCTTGCTACAGATCGCCCACCATGTCCCAGGACCCCCATTCCGCATTCCTGGAAACACTGGGAAACATAAAGGTCCTACCAAACACCCTGATATTGGGTGATTTCAATTACCCAAACATTAACTGGGAGAACTATTCAAGTACAAACTTCCTTGTCCAACATTTCCTAGAATTTATAAACTCAAACACCTGGATCAACTGGTCAACACCCCTACCAGTGGTGACAACATATTGAACCGGTCATTACCAACATGGATGACCTGTGTTCCACACCAGAGGTCAACCCCTTGGTGGTTAGATCTGACCATAAACTAATCACTCTGGATATCAACATTCTGCCACTACCCCCGGTCAAAGAAACCACCGTGAAAAACTTTTCAAAAGCAAACTTCACGTTACTTAAGACCAAGGTGGGAAGTTTCAAACCCCCCATGCTGAAGGATAACGCTGTCCAAGCTGCAAAATCCTTTACTAATGCACTCTACAGGCACCTACAAGAATGCATAGATTGTGCTATCCCAAACAAAACCAAGACTCACTCCTCCAAGAAAAGGAAACCAAGTCTGGTGGACCCCTGCCATAAACAAGCTATACAATAGAAGGAGGAAACTAGTACAGAAAAGAGAAAAATCCCAAGAAGGGAAGACATCCCTGATCAGTATCAGCAAGAAACTACATTCCCTCATAAAATCATCCAAGGCTAGATTCGAAAGAAAAATTGCCATGGACTCCAAAGATAACCACAAGGCATTCTTTAGCTATGTCAAGAATCTAAGTGGCAATTCTCAGATCTGCTCGGAATTAGTGCAGAATGGCACAACATACACTGAACCAACCGATATAGCCAACATCCCAGCAGACAGGTTCAGTGCAAACTTCACCCCCCTCTCACCCCCAAAAGGGCCCATAACTATACCAGAAGAATGTAGTGCCCCTGAAATCACATACACTCAGGATAAAACAGCCCTCTCCAAAGCCAAAAACACAGCATCAATGGGACCGGATGGTGTCCCAGGCTGTGTCCTACACGAGCTCAAAGATGAACTAACTCCTCACCTAAACACACTGTTTAAACTCAGCCTCTCCACAGGCTACGTGCCCACAGAGTGGCGCACAGCAGCAGTTATTCTGCTCCACAAAGGTGGAGCCACAATGGACCCCAGGAACTATTGGCCTATAAGCCTGACTAGCTTGGTCTGAAAAGCTATGGAGTGCATGATTATGGATCTCATTAACAGAGACATTGGGAACCTCCACACACTGGACCCTACCCAGTTCGGCTTTAAGGGCAGATCATGCCTCCTAAACCTGGTGGACTTCTTTGAGACAGTTACCAAGGCTATAGACAAGGAAAAGGTGGT
Organism: Protopterus annectens; assembly: GCF_019279795.1. Classification (NCBI taxonomy): domain Eukaryota; kingdom Metazoa; phylum Chordata; order Ceratodontiformes; family Protopteridae; genus Protopterus; species Protopterus annectens. The sequence continues at coordinate 660,851,577 of NC_056727.1, read as the reverse complement.
CCATACAGCCTACCTAGACCTCGCAAAGGCCTTCAACACCATTCCCCACTCGGGTATTATAGACAAGCTCACCAGCCTGAACATAAACCCCTACATCACAAGATGGGTTGCCAACTGGCTCACGGACAGAACCCACATGGTAAGAGTTGCGGGAGCTAGGTATGACTCTATACCGGTTACAAGTGACATTCCCCAGGGCTCAGTCCTAGGAACCCTCCTGTTCAGCATATACTTCTCAGAGGTACAGGCAAGCACAGGAGGACTATGGCTGACCAAGTTCGCAGACGACTGCAAACTAGGGGCTATAATTGACTCTCCAGCTGACGCAGACATCCTACAAAAGGGTCTTACTGAGACAGATACCTGGTGTCAAAACCATGGTCTCAAGCTAAATGCCAAACCATGGCTTCAAGCTAAATGCCAAAAAGTGCATAGTCATCCCCTTTGGAAAAAACAAAGTACCCACAAACTACCACATAGGTGGTAGCCCCCTAAATACGGAAGACATAATAAGGGATCTGGGGACCCAAGTAGATAGTAACCTCCCCTTTGATAATCACATTGCCAAAGTGGTTAGAAAATCCTTCTATGTGGCCCACCTAATCACAAAAGGGTTTGCATCCAGATCGAAAGAGGTCATTGGGCCCCTCTATGCATCACTCATCAGATCCATCATAGAGTACAATGCCCCATTTGGGATGTACCTTACAAGACACCTGCAACAACTGGAAAGACCACAGAAGTACCTCACCAAGAGGATCACTGGCCTCAAGCAGATGCCCTATGCAGCTCAACTGAAGAAACTCCAGCTGTACTCGGTTGCATTCCACCTACTCAGAGGTGATCTCTGTCTGACATACAAGGCCATGTCCAACCCAGAATTGATGGACATGCTCCACCTAAAGAAAACCATATCCCCTCTAGCCACCCGCTCCAGGGATCTAAACCTCACCACAACAATAAATAGGACATGCTGGAGGGATAGATTCCTGTCCCAGAGACTTCCCATGCTCTGGAACAAGATTCCAGTCTACATTAGGCAGAGCTCATCACTTACTCTCTTCAAGAGAAACCTTGACGAGTGGATGGGAAACATAAAGTTTACTCCAGGGATCACTTCAGTGGCTCTGCTGGACAGAGGCACAGGGAAATAATCTAAGGGGGCAGCGAAAGCCAACACATTCCGGCTAGGCTTATAAATGCCTACGGGCAGATAGCCTAATACCTACCTATGAATCTATGAACCTAAGCTAGGAACATGCAATGGAGTGGGTAAAGGACATACCTTTGGTGAAATGGACACTCAGATTCCCTAGGTGGGGTTGAGCCATAACAAAAAGGCATTCACTGCAGGGATGCTGGTAAGGGCAAAAAAACACCTGCAGAACTGCCTGGACGTCAGCACTGTTGATCATCTCTTACCCTCCCTGAGGAATACCAAGGGGGAAAAACATACAGGAAAATTATGCTTATTTGCATTAACAATGTAAATAACCTACCAGACTGTACAAATCACAGTGCAGGTAACAGAGACAATTTTCTTTAACATCTTATGTTCTTCTGATCAGTTGGATTGATTTTATCAATTGCTAACAGTTCCAAACTACACATACACCTCCAGTGCATTGCAAACGGTCAGTTGTGTGACAACATTTTTCCATCTCCCACCAACATTTCACACTATACCCCTTTATAAAATGCATGATGCAGCTCAATAAATCAAGAAAATATGAACTTCAGAAGACAACAGATAACATATAATTAACTAAACAAACTGTGTATACTGAAGCATAAGTTATGGAATCATATATTTGACATTTCAGACTAATTATTCAAGCACCCAAGTTGCTAGTACCAGCTTTAGTGTCTATCATGAGTTGAAAATGTTTAATTCAAAAATAGACATAACTTCCAAACTTTAGTCCTGCAGTAAAGTTAGTGTTATATTCATATCTGTTGCACTTAGACATAGGATAAATTTGTGCTGGATGTCCCTAAGTGCAGCTTTGTCATGATTCATAGACTGCTGCTGTACTTAGGTGATGCTACTTTAGCAAGCTTACAACAAATGTATGCAAATGAGATGTAAATGAGGAATGGCTGCAATTTGTGCAATGATCTTATGCAAATAAGACAACTTTCCTGCCTCTTTGTGATTCATTGTCACATTTTTATGTGTTTCTGCTCACAAACGGCAAAGTCATGCCTTTCCTATCTGCTATGCAATCAGGGAAGATGCTTGCTGTAGCTACTAGCTTGGCTATTTCCTATTGTGAACAGCCAAGCCAAAACTACAGGCATCCAGTGGTGCTCACTGGATGAGAAGGCACAGATATAGATAAAGACTGAGTCATTTTAACTTTGTTGACCAAGAACTTCTTTGTATAGTGAGCAAGGATATAGTATGGACTTTAATGGTTCTGTATGACCTACAGATGAGGATTGGGGGATGCATGGTCTTCCTATACTTGTGGACACCAGGATATGTATAGCAGTCACTATACCTGCCACAGGAACCTTCCAGGGACAAGATTGGGGATATGGTGGGTGTTCTGTAGGTTTCTGCCTTGAGGAGAATTCAGAAGTTCCTCAACATACTCTTGGCACATGTGTATCAGTAGAGTTATTTGCTGATGTCTCCTCAGAAAAGAGCCTGAACCATGCACACCTTCTATAGGATAGCATATTTTCCTGATGTGCATGGTAGGATAGATTGCACCCATGTTGCCATTATGGCCCCATCTGGACCACAGGGGAGTAGTACCAGTACAGGAAGGGCTACCATTCTATCAGCTGACAGATAGTGTGGGACTCATGGGGGTCCATCACCAATGTGTCATGCCAGCATCCTGGTAGTGCCCAAGATTCTCACATCTGGCACACAGGATCATACTACCACCTCTTCCTGCATGGTAGGATGCCCCATGGGGCACCTTGTTAAGACAAAGTTTTTATTGTCATAGTAGTGTATAGATATGTGTCTCAGTAACTACCCCTTTTCTGGAACAGGCTTCCCATCCATGTGAAGCAGAGTTATTCCGTCACCCAATTCATGCATAACTTGGACCAATGGATAGAAAATAATAAATTTACCTATGTTCTGGCACTTGTGCCTCTAATAGACAGAAGCAGCTTGTAAATGCTTCACCACCCATTCCCAAGCCTATGTATACGCCCTAAAATAACCCTAGGGAATCAAAACTTGTCAGATACGTTTGAAAAGCATGGCTAGGCTTAAAAAAAACTCCTGGGGTCATTAACCTGTAGTCTCCTATGAACATATAGATATACATTGAAAATATATTTTATAGTACTAAACTCCATTATTTTGTTATGCCCCCCCCCCCCATTTTTTTTTCTAAGAGATGCAGGCTACCCACTTGAACTTCGGCTAATGACACCAGTCTTTAACCCTAGGGAGCTACTGAGGAATGTTTCGACACTGCCCTGTCCCAGACACAGATTGTCATTAAGCGAGTATTTGGTCTGCTGAAAACCCATTTTTGTTGTCTGAATAAGTTTGGGTGTGCCTTGCAGTATGGTCTTGTAACTGCTTGCTACTGCTTGTAGGGTGCTTACTGCATGTTGTATTTTGATCATGCATCAGCCTGGTGTGCAACTGTCCCATGATGGCAGTGCAGCTCCAGCTATCGTTCCTTCCACCAGTAATGATAGCGATGGTGACCAGCATAGGCTGTAGCTTGGGACCCCATGCAGCAGGCTCACGCTTGGAACATGTCTGCATAGACAAAGAGGCAGCATTTAGTCCACAACTGTGGACCATGACATTCAGGTACTGGTAGTGAAATGTCAGATGGCTAATACTTGATGCATGGAGTGTCACTTGTGAGCTATGCACTGTGGTGCATGGTTTCCTGTCACTGTACATCAGACATTTTTTTCATTTTTAAAGATTTTTTTTTTTTTAAAGAGAATTACTTGACTGCTTTCTGTGTTTTATTTAGAGGCAGCATAACTCTAGTCTGATGCCTGTCAACTGTAAGTTTAAACATACTGTAGGAACATTCTAGACAACTGATTACAGGGACCATAAGATGCCTAGCCATATACACCTTTAAGCAGACATATTTTTGCCACCCTTTTCAAGCTCTAATAATGGTCACCTCCCAAATTAAGCATAGCCATATATGATAACCCTGGTGTAAATTTGTGCCTTCCCACCCAGTCATTAAGATTAGCATTAAGTGTAGCCAAAGTAGTACATTGTTTGACTTGTAGTGGACTCAGTTAGTTAACCTAGCCTTCCAGCAAGTCTGATTTATGTTTTGGTGTAGATTCAACTCCTGAGGGAGGGTGGGTGTTTACAGAGCCATTGGTTTTGTGAAGAAATAGGAAATCAGACAGGACTGGGTCTTTCCTGGCTCAAAAATGAGGCACATATCACCCTCCACAACCTGTAGGTTACTGAGTATATGGAGAGTTGTGCTAATCTGACAGGGTAGCTGAAGGATTTAATACTATTAATTCTGGTGATTATAAATCTTTGGAGCCTTTCCAGCTGCGTGATATGCTTTGATTTGTTCAGAGTAAAGGGGACACTGTATTCAATAATGAGCCTTTTAAGGGAGGAGTGCAGTAGTAGCATAACATCACTGGATCCTGGAAAGTTTCCTTTAGAAATTAACTAGGCCAGATGGAAGGATTTATGTACTATAGCAGGTCTCTTAATACTATAATCTGTTTGAAAAGAAGTACCATTTATAATGTAAGAAATGGGAGCAATATTTCTGCCAAATGCTACTATGCTGCACGTTTTTAATTTTGTTTGAAATCATTTTTGATACACCATGTATGTGCATATTCCAGCCCTTGCTGGAGCTGATTTCTATAGGTGGATGAGTGGATAATAGTGCCCACTTTGTAGTCATTATCATATGTGGTCAACCACACTTCTGGGATATTGGCTTGGATGTCTGTAAAATAAATGCCAAATGGAAAGGGGCTCAGAAATTATCCCTGTGGCAACCCAGCAGTTACAATTTTACATACAGAGAGGGAACCATCAAATTTCACAACATGCAATTCAAGAGAAACTGTATGGGTAAGCATTTCTATTTTTTCAATAATACCAGCATAGCAGTAGTACCAAAAGTCTTGGCCAGTTTGAAATAAACAGTTCACACAAAATGATACTGTCCACAGTCTTTGTAACCTTTTTACAAAAGCTTACTAGGCTCAGGAGACAGGACTAGCCCTTCACAAAACCAAACTGATTGGGATCTACATCTGTTAAATTGCTTTTGTCTGCATGTATAAGTTATGTTATGTTATGTTCCATGGCTTTGCATATAAAGCTGGTGAGTCTATAATTACCTGGGTTTGTAGAGGGGCTGCTCTTGTTTAAGAGATACACAGTGGCTATTCTTCAAGTATCAGGAACAAACCCTGGGGTTACACTGAGGCTGAACAGTTTAAGTAGAGGTTCTGATAGTGCATACTTTCCACTGATGAAAATTCTGCCTGGTATGTTGTCTGGTCTCATGGGATTATTATTTTTAGCCTTTGACAGGGATTTTAAGTTCAGGGGAAACTACATTCTTAGTAATAGTGGGGCAACAATATGATGAGGATGAGTAAAGTTAGCACTAAATTTGTCTGCTATATCCTTGGAGTTAGAATGGGTGATGTTATCAGTACATAGGTGAACATTATTTCCTAATTTTCTGACATAACTGAAGAAAGATTTGTAGTTTCCTTTGGAATGTGTATTAACCTTAAGTTCATACTCTGGTTTACATTACACTTCTCTGGCACCTCGGCTTTCAGAAAAGCCTTTTCAGAGTACATCTTTCTGCTGGTAAGCATACACTTAAATGCATGCATTTAATCAATTAAATAATCATCCAATTAAGAATTCACTAAAAAAGCCAACTAAAAAAGTTAAATTTAATATTCTTTTTACCTACTTACATTAAATACTTCCAAGAGAATTCCCTATTCAAACCACTTGGAAACACTGTATCATATTTTAAAATAAATACTGATTCCTTCCTTCTTAAATGTTCCTTAATTTTTTAATCGGTAATAAACTTAGTATTTACTTGTTCCAAAACAGTTGCCTGTAACCCCTGTGAGTCTCCATTATGGTGTTCCTTAAAGTGCATAGCTACAGGACACTGAAATCTTTGCTTCTTGATGTCCCTTATGTGCTCTTTTAATCTTGCAGCAAAACTCTGAATTCTTAATTGGATGATTAATTAATTAAATGCATTATTTAAGTGTATGTTTACCAGCAGAAAGCTATATTCTGAAAAGGCTTTTCTGAAAGTCAAGGCACCAGAGAAGTGTTATTTGCTCTTAATGGTAAGAGAGTTTGAAGTTTTGCTGTTAATTTGTACTGCAGAAGTTATTTTTTTTATTTTAATAAATCAGTCTGTGTACTAAACTGAGTGAATTCATCTGTCCTGAAACTTGTGGTGTGAGGTTTGGTTTGTTCTACAGTGTGGTACTTCATTTATGATAGAATCTTATCGGTACCTGCGGTGCAGTGACCTGAGTGTATGCGTGATATTGCAGATCCTAGCTCCAGATAACCAACTGACCATTATCTTCTCCTTGGCCATCCTGGTGAGAGGAGTATCTGTGTGTCATACAATAGAATCACCTATGACAAGAGTGCTAGATAAAGTGTTTTCTTGCCTTTTGAGCTTTGTACTCGGGGGGATCATTGGTGTAGGCTTACGTGTAGTGTTAGGAGTTGCTTTTGGTGTGTGCTTTACTGATTGCTGGTGGTAGGTATAGCAGTTTGATGGCTTAGGAGGTTTTTTAGGTTTGTAGAGGTTTCTTTTAAGTGCCTCAGAATAAAAAGGTCTATATGTGTATGATGAGGGGTATGTGTAAAGGGTATAATGTGTGTGTTTTTGACCACCTTATTTGTAAGCAAGATTTTTGCCTCCAAGGAAATTATGTATGTACATCTCTTGCATACTGTGTTAGTTTATTTAAGGATTAAAAGGTTATCTGAGTACATGACACAATTGCTACATTGTCTCAGGATGTCCATATCTACCAAGCTGGCCACAGAGATATTAGGAAATTGCAAATCCATATTGTCAGGACCTGTATTAGGGTTGGGCTATTATGCTTTATGGTCTTGGTATTACAGGGGTGATCTGAGTACTGTCTAGGGTGAAGGATATATGTCAGATAGTGCTATGATCTTATTGCTGTATGACACTATCTAGCTATACTAAGCTTAACTCCATACAAATTTTTCTGTGTATGGATTAAAGACCTAAGAACCAGCTTTACAGGTTTGCTACTACACAGGGTACTGCTAAGCACCACTGAGCAGTGAGCAGCTTTAAGCCTCCCTGTGTGTTTCCTGACTCGGACTAACCATGTTACAACTCCTGCTAGAATAGCATATGGTGTTTTGAAACATGTACAGGTATACTTTTCCACTTGATGAGTTCCCTGTTATCTGAAAGAAATGTTGTATGTTAGCTTTCTTGTGTTCTTCTGTCTCTTTATTGTTTTTCAGATATAACAACAACAAAAAATTAATCTGAAAAGTGACTACTGGATGAGTATTCATGGTTTGCCTTAATGAACACTGAATTGATCCTCAGATCTAACGTGTTCTGCATGTGTACTGTTGGCTAGGCTGTCTGGTGCCTGGTCATATCAGACTGCACATTAGATTAATTAATTAATTCTTTAACACAAAACCTTGTGTCATCATAAGTCATAATGGTCATCAGTTGTGCGGTGCTAAGGGTCAAGTGGCAACCGTACTAGTTTTATTGGCAGAATCAATCAAGATTTTAGTAACATTTGCATTGGTTTACACCTACACTCTCCCTGCACTAAGTACAGAATAGTATTTTAAATAACAGTTTTCACAACCAGATAAACCTGTCCCAATTTTTTACTTAGTTTTGTACATGCCTGAAAATTGAAGGTTTTGTGCCTTCTGACTTTTATTCATTGTGGTATGTAATATCAGTTATAGATCTAACATATACACAAATGTCCCCTGGTGATAGAGTGAGTTATAAATGTAACATATACACAAATGTCCCCCAGTGATAGTTATAGATTTAATGTATACACAAACGTCCACGGTGACAGTGAGTTACAGATATAACATATACACAAATGTCCCCTGTGACAGAGTGAATTATAGATCTAACGTATATATAAATGTCCCCCAGTGATAGAGTGAATTATAGATCTAATGTATACATAAATGTCCCCCAGTGATAGTGAGTTATAGATGTAATGTATACACAATTGTCCTCCAGTGATAGAGTGAGTTATAAATCTAATATATACAGAAATGTCCCCCAGTAATAGACAGAGTTATAGATGTAACATATACACAAATGTCTGCCAGTGATAGAGTTATAGATCTAATGTATACAGAAATGTCTCTATTGAATGTACACTGGCATTTAAACAATACAGAAGTGGTATGAACTATGAATAACCTTGCATAAACAACATGTTGTTTGGATTATTTTGCGTGCTTCTGAAATATCACTTGACTTCAAACTGCCTTGACTGCTAGTTGCATTAAAATCCCTGTAAATCATCATCTTCCTCACATGGTGACTAACAATATAGCTAGTATTACGTTACCATGGTTCATTACATATTCATACATAAAATGTGGAAGGAATAAAGACATGCAAATTGATAAACTGTGTGTAGATTCTTAAATTTATTCTTAGACGCACCAGATTATAGGTATATTTACAAAATCTTACACAAAACAGTTTGACTCCGCAAAGTTGGTGATAAAACATCCTAATGTCATCCAGGTAACCTCAGATACTGGAATCAAAGTAGATTACATTGAAAAAGAAATGTGCAAACTAGATCCAGACAAAACACAAGGAGGAGATGGAATTAGTAATAATGACCTGAGAACACTTCAGCAAAAAATTACAGTACCATTATATCTATTATTTACTAGGTCATATAAATATGGGGGGATTCCTCAAGATTGGAGCCATGTGCTTATTAAACCTGTCTGTAAGCAAAAGGGGAGTGGGAAAAACCCAGAGACATATAGACCCTCATAATGGAGAAGGTAATATTGGATAGGTTATTGTCAGAACTGGATATGTTGGGTCTTGAAACCATATATCAGCATACTTATGTTGAAAATAGATCTATTACCACCCATAATATGTTCTATAACAGTATAGTAGCTATAAATGAAAAATTGTTCTGTGGTGTAATATATATAGATTTAACTTCAGCAACACTGATCAATAAATTAGAACAACTAGGTATCAATACACTCTTGATAAGATGGATAGCTGCATGGCTCACAAGTAGGAAATGGCAAGTATCATACACCAACTGGACAGGTGAAATCCGTGGTTACAGTTAGGGTAGCCCACAGGACTTTATCCTAGGTACTTACTTGTTTAGAATGTATCTTTCAGACAAAACTTTTTCATCTGAGGTGTTCTACAGTCCATATGCAGATGACCTGAAACTGAATAAACTGACTACATGTGTTACAGATAAGGCATGTCTGCAAAAGAACTTGACTAAGTTGACCATTTGGGCATAGGAGAATAATATGCTGATAAATACATTAAAAACTAAGCATACGAGATTTGGGAGAGACAGATTGAAAGGTGAATATTTAATACAGCCCACAGTGATTGAAACTGTAGATTCATTTAATGAACTAGGTATACAGGTGGATCCAGCTTTGAGTTTTTCTAATCATATCAACCAATTGGTTAATGATAGTTATAAAACTATAGGTTGTATAAAAAGATTTATAAAGTCTAGGAAATCAGAAATGATGAAGTCATTGTTTGTTAGTTATGTTGTGTCTTTCAGCTTTTCCCGGTTAGGGGTCGCCACAGCAGAACTCCAGTCCGCTAATGATTGGCAGTAGATTTTTACGTGCTGAGTTGTCAGCCCTGACGCACAACCTTCAATGAAGGTACGCCCATTCATGCATGTCTCCACACAGAAGATGCTCTAGCTGAGAATCGAACAGGACAACGTCTTACTGTGAGGTGACAACGCTACCGCAGCACCACCACCGCAGTATCATTGTTTGTTAGTTATATTATACCCAAACTTGAGTATAGAATAACAATACTGAAACCTTATAAGAAAACAAGCATGCGTAAACTGGAAAGAGTACATCATAAATATACCAAGGCATCCATGGATGTAAAAGTTTAAGTTATTTTGAAAGACTAAAATATCTGAATTTTTACAGTGTCTTATATGGATATTTAAGAGGAGACCTTATTCAGGTATATAAGGCATTTAGAGGCAACTTCCTCTGGGAGTGCTTGGGGTTATCAAAAAGTAGTAGGTAATCATCAGACATCCTATGTAAAAGATTTTGTAGGAATGGGAGATGTACTACTTGGTTCTCTGAGAGAGCAGCTGATGTTTGGAACAGACTACCAAATTACATTAAAGCAAGTGCTAGTTTGTTTAGATATTTTTAAGAACAGCCAGAACACGTATTATAGGAACAAGTGTTTTGGTATATTGGCAGGCTAGAAGAGCATTAATGCCCATGCTTAAAATATTTGTATGTATGTATATATGTATTTATGTATGTATTCAGGGCAGCCAGTGGTTTTGAAATATCAAATGTCTTTTTGCCACTGACCATTGCCAGGAAACCCTATAAATTCTCAATATGTACTAGGAGGCAGCCGACGCAATGAAAAGCAGTCTGAATTAAAGATGATCACAGTAAAGGATTTAGTTGCCAATATTAAAGGAGGTCATAATTTCCATTGGGAAGAATAGTTAACTCTATGAAATTCTCTCAGTTTTTTATTTTTATTTTTATGTATTTGTTAGGAGCTTAGTATCACAAAAGCCATTTAAAATTTTGCATCCAGTTATCCCAACCTAAAGTCTGACAGCACAGGTTACAGTGATAAGAATGGTTTGTTACCATACTGGTACAGCAGCAGTTCTGGCCTGTGTTAACAAAGTATCATCAGGGGCAGTTCCAGCACTGGCAAAGCCAGAAGCAACAATTAGAGATGGAGGTGGCTCCCCTGACATTCCCGTTCTAATCAGTACTATGAATGTACTGCCCACAAAATATGGCCACTGATTGCTATGCTCTTTGTGCTACCATTTTCTGAGTTAAATATTCATTATAAGCTAGGTCTTTAAAAGAGGGTTGGCCTTTATAACTATAACAAAGTGCAGTTTGCTAAGACACAGCTATTCAAGCTCCTTTCACTAAGTGTCCTGCTGATTAAGTGTGCATGCTAAAAAGTAAGCTATGCTATAATAGATAGAAAGGAACAGTCCTACAGAGAGAGAGAGAGAGAGAGTGTTCAGGATGTTCCCCTTACTCTGTGATAGTCTAAAAGTGTAATTTTGGAGATTTTCTGTATAAGTAGTAAGGAGTATGGGGAATGTAGTCCTCCACATTGAAGATACCAAATGCTCTCCACCCACCCAAAAGCATTTATTTTCACCAATTTTCTACCTTTCAACTTGAAATCATATCAGCACTGTATTGGTCTGTGGACAAGCTAGCTATGTGCTGAAGATCAGGAGATTTCATGGCTTGAAACTCAATGAGCTAGAGTTTGGTGAGTTACCTGTTGACATTATAGAACAGATCAAATTAAAGTCCTGTGATCTGAAGAATGACTTAATGATTTTAAAGCATAGATCAAAGAAGCAGGAAAAGGGGAATCTCTGACCGTGTATAGGAGCTCAGTTTCATAATCAGAATGTAATGTGCTCAAATGCCTGTCAGACAAATGTGCAACTTGGAGTCATTAATGGCAAGGGAGAGGGAGAGGAGGCACTCCATCCTGTCTGAATTAATGGGATTAAAGACCTAGGCAAAGCCCGCATCATCGCAACTAACAGCCTCTTCCATTGGTGGAATAATAGCCATATGTTTCATCAGACACCACAGATCAGGAGCTAACAGCCTCTTCCATTGGTGGAATAATAGCCACACGTTTCATCAGACACCACAGATCAGGGCTGATATTTATTACATCTCCTTTTCTAAAGCTACATTAAACAACACCCTGAGGTCACACTTTTTGATGCTGCAGCATTTTTTCTATCAAATAGTATGTAGTAGTCTACCTGGTGGAAATCTCCTAGATCGTTTGGTATAGGGTGTCACTGTTTTGATCTGAAACTCCATATCATATTCCTAAATTTCATGCAATGGTTGAACATATACAGAGTGTATAAGCAGTTTAATCCAGACTGCCAAAGTATTTCATCAATGTGCCAAAACTGTGTACAATCAGTGGCACATAGATCAGGTTCCAAATCACTAAGGATTGCACAATTGGTATAACTTTATCAGATATGAACAATCCCGCCTGAAAATATTGCGGAGATAACAATTCTGCATACTTGTTTTAGGCTCTTACAATGCTCAACTCATTAATTCCCCTCAAGTCTATAAAATCATAATGCTTCTTGTTGATGAATCCTGTCAAATTTCTTTCTGCTGCTGATGTTGCTGCTGCTGAGACTTAAATCTATAGGGTGCTGTAAAGTTCTAAGCCCAACCAATTTTCTGAATTCTGTGCATTACTTTGCCTCTGTAGCTGAAAAGTGGGTTATTTCATCTTGTAAATCTTGTAAAATGCCAATTTGCAGAATCATAACACTATGTATTGACATTGTTTCAGATTATTGATTGGACCATATCAACAAAAAGTCTGAGCCATCATAGTTCCTATTCCTGCAGAAGAAAAATCCAAAGAAAATCCATGAATGTATGATGCAAACATTGAGTGACAAGTGCTCTTCTTACTCAACTATGATGAAGTGGTGTGTAAACTTTCAGAGTAGGGATTTCAAGACCAAAGATGCAGCAAGGTATGGGAGGCCTCAAACAATGTCATCTCCTGAAATTGCTGACCATGCCCATGGCCTGATTTTGGCAGCTTGATGAATATTGGCTAAAACAATTGCTGAGACACTACATATATCCAGAGAATGTGTTGAGTTTATAATCCATGAGCAGCTGGGTATGCAGAAGCTGTCAGCCAAGTGGGTGTCCAAATGTTTGAATGCTGATGAGAAAAGACATCGAGTGGACACTTCCAAGTTGATTTTGTGGCATTTTTGTCGAGCTGCTGCCAACTTTTTGAAATAACTGGTTACTGTTGATGAAACATGGTCACACCACTTTGATCCTGAGATGAAACAACAGTCCATGCATTGGCAGCACTCAGGTCCACCAAAGGCAAAGAAGTTTGAGAATTAAAAGCCAGCAGGTACAGTCATGATCACAGTATTTTGGGATCAGGAAGGTTGTAATGGCTGACTATATTCCAAGGGGCCAAACAGTTCATGCAGAATACTGTTGTAACTTGCTGTGCCAATTAAAGGAGGTATTGAAAGAAAAAAGGAAAGAGAAGCTGCAGAAAGGAGTTCTCTTTTTGCAAGACAATGCACATGTTGACAAGGCTGGTGAAATGATGGATGTTTTGACAAATTGGGGTTTGAGTGCTTAGGCATCCACCCTACTCACCAGATCTTGTGCCATCTGACTATTTCCTGTTTCCAAACCTTAAAAAGAGTTTGAAAAGGCAGCAATTTCTGAGTGATTCAGATGTGACTGAGCAGTGGAGCAGTGTTTCAGTGACCAGACTTCAGACTTTTTTTTTGGCAGGGTTACAGAAACTTCAGACATGATGTACCAATTGTGTTAACTTCAGGGTGAATGTGTTGAATAACTTGCACATTTCATGGCTCCACATCATTCTCTTCTAGGTTGGGCTTAGAACCCCCCTCATAGTTCTACAAAGGTAATACTAGTGAAGAAGATCAGGAAGAATTAATGAAAGGAAAGGAAGATAAACAAATGAGCACTTGATATAGACTGGACAATTGCTATTTGTCCATATGTTAGTAATGATATGCATCTTTCCTCCACCAAACACTTCATACATATTATTGTGATTAACCTCATAGAAAAATGCAGTAGCACTGCATGAAAAATAAAGCTAGGCAGGATCATGCTGTTTTGGTACAGCCATAACCATCAGGACATTGAAGCCTCAGTTTGACACAAAGGAAAATGTAGATGGCCAGTGGCTAGCATACAGGCAATGGCATTCCTTAGGGATGTTCTTGCATACCTGTCCTGCTTAAACGTGTGTGAACTGGTGAATGTACAGACAATATTTCCCTTCCTGTTTTTGTCTAAATTCTTTAAGTAGAAGATATGCTAGATTTGCTTTTATTGTATTTGTTGGTGTTCTGACAAATGTTGCTTAGTTCACTTACACATATACAAAGGGAGCTGCTTAGTCTGGCTCAGGTATAAAAGACAAGGATCATTTCAGCAGTTTTCATTTCATCCTGAACACATAGCTGATCCCATGCATTAATCAGTGACAGAACTGAGGAATCCTGAAGTTGTGGGTATGCAGACACTAGATTATTTCTCATTTTGGTTTTGGTCACCATGTGCCCAGCCCCACATTCCTACCTCAGTCAAATATTTTCATATACTGTTAAACCTTGGAAAAAAATAGCATAAACTTCCTTTTTTTGAAATATTTATTTAGAAGATGTTCATGAAATATAAAATACAATTATAAAACATGTTAAAAATGGGAAGCTGAGTTAGAGCAATATAATGTACAAATATGGCAAATATAATAAAAAAATAAGTAACCATTTGGGAAAACAGTCTTAAAAATTGATAACCATCTTTCCTAACAATGTTGAAATTGTCTTTTCATTTTATCTTTGGGCTTTAAGGCATTAAGAAATATCCTTTCTGTAATGATACAATGATCAATAGATCTTAAATACAGGCTCCTCTTCCACACAGCTGTAATATGAGATTTTACTAAACAGATAGAGTAGTAAATGAACAGTTTATTTTCTTTACAAATTTGATACTGATAAGTTTCTAACAGGCAGCATATCACTTGAGTGCCAATTCTGGTCAATAGATTTTTTTTCTTAACATTTAAATAGCTCAATGCAGTAGAGCTTAAATGGAATGTACCCATGTACATGGCTTCCCCTTGGCAGCATATTAATCATGGCACAGCTTAGGAAGAGCATGGTAACAGGGATATTGAATCCGTGTAGGCAGAAGTTTAGAGGTTATCCCCTGGTTGTGGATTGTCCAGAGAATTCCTGGTCAGATGTTATGTACAGTGTGAGACTCCCTGTAATATACACTGCTACTGTTGAACGTACTGTACATTGATATTTTGTGTTTTAATTAATTTTTTAAATGTCCATTTGCATGGCACTGAGCGGAACACATCAGTGCCAAGCTGCACTTAGATATATACAGCTGACACCTGCTAGACATCTAAAAATAGAAACTGGATGTAATTAATTATTTATTGTCTGGTTGTGGTTAAGCCCGTTTCCCCAGTGTGGAGCAGTGCTTAGCAACACCAACATGTAGCTTAGTAGTATATGTGAAGATATACTAGTTTACATACTAGCTAAATAGCTAAATGGGTAGAGTCATGGCCTAAAGCTTAGTAGGTCCTGGGTTTGAGCCCCTAGCACTCATTGACAAACTGGGAACCAATAGTAATGAATAAACCATAAAATGCACACATCAAATAAAACTTGGTTTTAGAGTTTTTTCTACTGGCTGGCTTTTTTCATCTACATTGGCTACCATAGGTGTGTGCATTCCCTAGCACTCATACCATTTTTTAACGTAATTCAAATTTTTTGTTTAACTTAAAAACAAAATTGTCATATTGACAAGAGCTGCATGATGCTAAGCACTACTTAAACATGGTTAACAATTACTACTGTTTGTGCATTGCTAAGCTTCGCTAAAATCATGGTTGTGTGAGTTTCCATGATGCTCAGGTCCGCTAAGCAAGTTTTCACAATGCTAAGTAAAGCTGTGCTTTTTTGAATGTTGTAGTATAACATGTAAGGGTGGGAAAACAGCCTATATTAAGGGAAATAGGTAAGAAGTCTGCACCATTTGTTGGAGACTGTCTAACTGTTGATATGCCAGGCAGTGTTGGATAGGGTGCATGCTTTCAGGTACATAGATGGGGTGTGCTGAAGTCCAGTGTTTTTGTTGGGCTCTTGGTATGCAATTATGAACCTAGGCTGTTGCAGAGCAGTTCCCAGGGCTCAGAATGTAAGGCTGTGGCCTGGGATCAGTTGGTCAGGAAACTTGTCAGTACTACTGGTATCCCCTGCACTGATGAGCAGTGTCGTTACCACCATGATGACCTGAAAATTAGAAAGAGGGGAACTTTGGACACCTGTGTCCAAAAGGCAGGGATGGGCATGCCCCAAACATATGTAAGTATTTCTGCCACTACTTTACTAAAATGCAAGCTGAATCTGTACAAAACTGGTATGTGTAATGGTGTGCTTCAATTCCAACAGCTACAGATGAAAGGGCTCGCAACATGTAGTCCCATGCTGGGCACCTGGCCAGGATGCACCATGAGTGTGGTAAGTACGGATATAGTATAATAACTGTAGTACAAAAAACAATAAACAATAAAAACTGTAGTGCAATAAAGAGTAAAGAGTTAAAACTGTAATGTAATAAATAAGCAATAAAAACTGTAGTGCAATAACCAATAAACAATACCAGTAACAGTAAGCAATAAGGTGTAAAGCAAGATTGTAGTGTCATAACATAATTTCAGTAGAGCTGTAATGTTGCTGCAGTCAACTGTAAAACTGCAATAACTTTGGAATGCAAAAGTAATTGCTTGAAAATGTATTGCACAACCCACAGTATGGTTAAAGGCTGTCTTCAGGCCACTTTCAGTCAAATAATGCTCTCTTTTCCTCCCACTCCAGGAATAGAAAGTATATGGGTGAGGTAGCCCACTTTATGGGCAGATATCATGTGCATACTTCACAGATACTTAGCAGCAATACGAATAAAGTGTAAATCAGGATTGTGGTTTAATAAAATGTGTCTTAATACTTGCAGTAGGTCTGTATTCATAGCATGTCTGTTCTAAGTTGCTGCAGTCAATTGTTACATTATTTGCAGATGTCCCCTGCAGTCACAGCTTTTGGGTTCTAATCCCATGCCTGCCAACTAAAACATGATGGTTGCCTAGTCTACTTAATGTACACAAGCATACCGCTCAACTGTCATGATCTTTCATAATGTAATTACAACCAGTCAATTTGTATGGTCAATGATTAGCAGATAAATGATTACCTGGAATGCAATGTATTGTCAAATCCATTTACAGAACACCTTGGTAGTCATGTATCTGCACATTATGTGAAACAGTTCTCTGTAGTCATGTACCTGCATTTCTTAGTGCTTGGTCCACACTGTCCCATGCTAATAGCTTCAGAGGTATGTACTACTATATCATCTACACAGGAATTGTAGTCACTGTACTCACAACTGACACTGCACACCTGTGGAACTATGTTTTAGTGGTCTTTTTAGGGATATCATCTGCAACGTCACTAATGGTATCTTTTTCTCCCTCTCCCCACACCTTATCTTTTTTAATTTATTATTGTTATTTATTATTATGATTTAATATTAATATATTTTGTTAAACTGTTTTGTTGGCCTTATGGGTTATTTCATACTGGCTTGCTGTTAACATACTTACTGTTACGTTACTTAATGTTATGTTTAACATAATATACCTTAATATATATTTGGATTAATCAGTATTATGTTCCATTATGTTAATACTAACATCTGTTTAGTTATTACTAACCTTAACTTATTGTAACTAATTTACTACAGAGCATCAAGGTAGACCAGTTCCAGGTGATCTGCTTACCTTGCCTCCTCCGGCCTTGGCACCAGGTCCCAGCATGTCTGGGACCCAAACCAGTAGTGCCCCTTCTGCTGCCCCTATACTACCTTGACATTGGGT
Source organism: Protopterus annectens (assembly GCF_019279795.1). Taxonomy (NCBI): domain Eukaryota; kingdom Metazoa; phylum Chordata; order Ceratodontiformes; family Protopteridae; genus Protopterus; species Protopterus annectens. The sequence continues at coordinate 660,833,734 of NC_056727.1, read as the reverse complement.
AGTTCTGCCCCACAGGACGGGGACAGACCCCCCTCTGGGAGTGGTGGTGGAGGGGGTGGTGGTGGAGGGGGAGTTGTCATCCATGATGAACTGCCAGTTTTGGTGTGCAGGATCTTATGCTGTGGGTTTGGATGATGCCTGCACTGGATTGAGAGCATGCTGGCCACCCTGGTGGGGCGGGCTTGCCCCAGAGCCCAGCCTCCACCACTGCTACCCCCACTGCAGTGATGGAGCAGTGACGACACAATGGGTGGGGACATGAGTCACTCTGCTACCTTGTGGAGGCACATGGGACTGCGATTCCACAACGCCATCCCCATCCAAGGTGTTCACCCCCCCTTGTATTGCATACCACCCTGTCTGCTGTCTTGTCTGTCTTACCCATCCACAAAAGCTTCTTCACCTACCCAACTTACCTTCCCCGCATGTACCTATGTCTCTCCCCCAACATTCCACTCTCACCTTAAAAAGGACACCTGTCACAAAACAAATATATATATATATATATATATATATATATATATATATATATATATATATATATATATTGTCCCATACATGGCTCTCCTTTTCACACACGTGTCCACTGGACATATGTAATTTGGTCCAATTGGCTTGACAATGCATTTATGTTGTCCTTACCCCACTGTTGGTGCGTGAGAGTCCAACCTCATCTACAAATTCTGTCAAAGTGCTGAGTTGTTGCTGTACAAGAAATGGATAGCTATGGTCCTTTCCTACACCCTTCCTGCACATACCTACCTGGCTTTCACTATGTTTTCCCCCCTGCTTGCACCCCATTTCACCACTTTCCTATCTCCCCATTTTTCTTTTCTTTAAAGATTTTTTGTGAGATGATGCATGACACAACAAGTTGCACAGCATTGCTAATCTCAGCTAAATGCAGCCATATTGATATATGTGTTTTAAGTGACACGTAAAAAATAAACACCTGTCCCCTAGTTCAAACCCAAGATCATCACATCTGCGGACAACTGCATTAACCTGCCATGCCACGCAGCTGTTAATTAAAACAGGTGGTTTAAGCAAAATATAATAACTGTAAGTTACAGTCATTAAGTGAGTTTAAGCAGAGCTGCACATCGTGCCATGTCACACAAACTTGCTGAAAGAGTAATGGAAAAAATGGGAGTGTAACTTGGAGTCTGGTGCAGGAGTACGCCAGTACAAAGCTATACACATAATAATGGATGTAAGTCAGGTCTCTAATAGCAGGTAAATGTGCATGTTTATCAGCAATATTTAGAAATACGCCTGCTAAAAAATTAATGGCAACATACATGTTCGAATGGGACTCTGGTGGAGAAATGCATCCATATAAAGCCATTCACATAATGATGGATGTAAAAAAAGAATGTCACAGCCTGTGTGTCTGCACTTATGTCTTGACAACTACAGCTTCTGTAACAGTGACTCAGTAGCTCAGTCTGTTAAATGCTGTGCAGTTGATAACTTTTGCCACACACACAGTCCTGGGATCAAATCCAGTGGTGTGTAGCATTTAAATTACATTATTGTGAAGCTAGCAATTAATGACTGAGTCATGCACTCTTTATCTACACAATGCATTCCAAATTAAATGTCTGCTTTTCACTGATGGAAATCGCAGGCCTGTAGATAGAAACACACTTCACATATCTCTATAGCAACACTATAAGTGCATAAAGTATCAGGTCATGCATTAATATGCATTCACGGAGGATTTCAACTTGGGTAATTCAAATGAGTTCCACTAATATTAGAGTGCAGCACACAATTGTTTCATAATCACATTACATTTAGCACAGCTGCACAACTAACATACGCCTGTGAAGCTGCTGCTAGTAACAAGGACTGCCAGCATACACATTCTAAATAAGTACCAGACTGTAACACATGGCCTGACAGTTGCCCAAATGCTTGACTTAATGTTATAGTTACCTCCTATGTTGCTCAAGGACACACCAAACATGTTGCCTAGTACGCTGTTAGTGATACCGTTGAATAACATACTTACCTTAAACACATGCCTTAATTTGTAGTGGTATGGGCACCCTCACTCTGGCTCTGCAACAAGGCTGACATGGCTCCCACAGTTACTCTTACACCTTGTTGTCCTACAAAGTGTTCACACTCTCTTCTTATGCCAGTTGCATGCAGCAGCAGCAGTTGCAGCCTGTAGCACATCTTTATGTAATAGTAGCTGCTACACACCTACCCTCTGGGATGATGTAGTCTCCCCACCCCAGTAATGTCCAGCACAACATATCAGAAAGGCTTCTAATCTACATGAAAGCCTTATATCCTGGTCATTGGTTACATGTCATTGGCTGATGATACTTCAAATCAGCTGTGTTGGCTGCAATTAGCATTTCAGAACCACTGATTGGTTAAGAGGCAATCACGTGGTAATGAAAAGCATGTTAAAAAGGCAAACAGCCGGCTATGGGGGAACCAAACTGAGGTTTTCTTCACACAGTAAACCCATTGCCAAAAACTTTATATATCTGCATATATCAACAGAGGAGTGTTGTACTCCATCAGGTATGTAGCCTTTTTGTTTACGACATGATGCATATGTGTGAATATACTTCGAGGAAATGGGGATTACAGCATTAAGCCTTTCTTAGAACTGTGATGATGACATGTCAATGAGTTCCAGATTTGTTGCACCTACAGAGGACATGCAATACATCAAGGGTGGAATATTTTTTGTCGATATGGCACACTGGTCTCATGGGACTGTCCTTTTATAGTGGTTGTAATAGCACATTGCTATTTGTTTGGCACTACTGTTTTGACATATTATCAGTGGGGTTGTCCCTAGGGGACACACTACAATGGACTCCAGTGTTGGGTGTGTGATCACACAGCAGTATCTGTCATGGCACACATGGGAATATCTGACTATCGCTAGTATCTTAGTTGTATCCACACACTTAATATGTTTGCACACTGTGGAATATGAGATGTTTGATCAAGCAGTGGATACTGCCAGCCGTTATGTTCTTTTTGTATCTCTAGTGTGTACTTCCACATATGTGATCCTAACATGTGCTCCCATTCTGTTGTCTTTCAGGAAACATGTATCTCAGATGCTGTGCTCCTTTTACAGATACAGAGAAAGATATAAAACTGAAAGGCCTCCATCAACACCATGAATGCCTACTGTCCAGTTGAAGGCAAAATAGGGAACAGCAGGCAGCATTGTGGGCTGACCTTGTACATGACATCAATGTCATAGGTCATCAGAGTAGGACATATGAGCAGGTTCAACATCCTGCAGCAGACATGATTAATGCTGCATGCAGAAGAGCAACAGATGTTGCCAGGGATCGTGGTTTCACCGGTGGAGGGCCTGCAGCAGAATAACCACTTTCAGCCACTGTGGAATTCTTGGTGAACCTAGGAACACACGACAGCTAACAGGCATGCATTACACTGTACATCATGGATGTGGATGCCACAGTAGCCACAGCACAGAAGAGTCCAGGTAAGCTTAGTTGGATCAGCATTGGAATACAGTAGCATTCAGTGTGTCAGGATGTACATACTGTTACATGGGTTTCAGGTCTTTGTTCTTTGGGGGAGGGGTTTAACTGCAGTTTGAATCACATACTCAGATTTTGAACAAACTAACCATTAACACAGTAGCTACTGTAAATATGAGCTATATGGACATATTACCTTGTTATAATGCAACATGCAGTGGTACTTATATTACCTCCCCTCAACTTTTCACAGGTCTGTCAGGTATCGGACACGGCCATGGTCCTGCTCCTGGTAAGCATGACACTTTTTTGTTACATATGTAAATTTACAGCAATGTATTCTCTAAAGTGTCATCGCAGGCCTGTGTCTGGATTGCTATACTGTCAACATGATTGCCAACTGGACAGATATTTTCTGACTGTACACACGTTAGAGTCATACCTATGCCTTGTAGGTGTGACCACACTGATAGATGTGACAGTATTGTCAGGACATTACAGACTGCCATATTTGCCAAATGTGCAGAGTTTTCATAAATGTCAACAGTGTACCTCATTGTTGCTGATGGGATTGCTGTGTAAAGAGCTTTTGTTTACAAGTAACTACAGCTGTTTCTGGGAAAAGTAGTGTCCTCATGACCTACTATATGAGGTTGGATTTTAAACAGGTCTGTATTAGTGACAACAGTGTATAGAGCTTTACATATATTGCAACATAGTACTGTGGAGCATAATAGTGCAGGTATTAATGTACTGCTCTTCCTTTTCTTATCACAGGTGACCAGGGGGGTTGGTCTATGTCCCCTATACAACCTAATGTCAGTGTCTCTTCTGACTCTGATGATGGTGGTGGCCAGAGTGAGGCACAGGTGGGGGCTTCAGGGGCTGAATTTGTCCCAGAGGTTGACATCCCTCTTCTGCCCTCATTGTCACTGCACACAGTCAGTATGCCTACACATACCCAGTCCCCAGAGGCCACAGATATTGGACAGTCAAAAGGTGGGGACATTGAACAGGAATGTGTGGCAACTATGGCTACAGAGAGTGTAGACACTGGCCATAGCCAGATAGCTGCAGAGGTTTCACATAAGCAAATTGATAGGGGTGCTCATAGGAGGCCTGCTGTCCTTCCACCACCTGTTGCATGTGTCACATCACAGATCACTCGGTGTATGTTTCAGGCTGTCATGGAGGCACAGGCATGTTCTGAAAGAACTCCAGATGTATGTGCAAGGTTATGGATGCAGCACAGCCTGACATCCGTAATGCATTGGGGACACCCTGGATTGGTTCCCTGATGCAGTGAAAATAAGGTGTTCTGAGACAGATCACAGAATATCTGTCTTGGAACGCACATTGTCTGTGCTGGAACATCTGGTTGGAGTTGAGCATTGGACTCGTGGACGTAGGTCAGCCACCCCATCTGCTGAGAGCCTTTGTGGCCGTGCACAATCACGGTCCCATAGTGGCAGTGCATCCAGCACTACCGAGGGGAGTGTGCTGCCCACACCAAGACATGGCAGGCCATGGGTAATGGTTGTGGGCAGCAGTCACCATCAGGTACTAGCACCGCTTCTGACCTTGGCCATGGAGGTGCCAGTACAACTCCTGGCAGAATCAGTTCCCATGTTCAAGGCAGAGACTGTGAACTGTCAGCTCTACCATGCACAGTTCAAAGCTGTCCAATGTACACACATGTAGGGTTAGCACTGAGCGTGATTGTGTTCAAGCACACACTCACACACTACTGTCAAATTCAGGTCACCTACAGACACATATGGCACATTTCCAAGGTCCATCTTGCCTGCTTCCCTTCCTCAATCACACTCATGCTTTCAACCTATTGGTTCAGCCTAGACCTCCTGCACCCCCACACAACACTCTGTGTAAGAGATGATACCTGCACCACATCCCTGTCATCCTCATCATCGATGCAGGGAAATGAAGCTATGTGTCTGATGCACAGGGTGGCTATATAAATTAATAATTACTTGTGTGATGCAGTGTTGCTTTGCTGTGCCACTTGTACTGGTCACTGACAGAGACTGTATGATGACATTTGTAAAAAGTAAGTCACATAATTTTGTTTCCCTTATGTTGTATGATGTTGTAATCCCTGCATACTTACACAATGAAAGGTGTGCCATGGACCTGTTTATGTTTCAGTTTCAGGAGTCTGTGGGGGCACCTATGAATACACAGTGGCAGTAAACCCATAGACATCACAGCACAGGATGGAATGTCAGCACAGAAGAAATATGTCTTCAGCAAGATACAGCACTATAGATGCATGGCTCCATAGGTTCATATGTGTATAACAGGCTAACAAGGACAGTGGTATCATCCAGTATACTCATGCATCCCTAAGCTATGAAAGGATTTGATACCCTTGATAAGTGTCACCAGGGTTTCGGGAGCTAACACATGTATAAAGTGTGGTGATGGAGATGACCCATCTATAAATTTCCTGTGTTCATTACAAACATTTGTCCTACACCAGTTATGAATGCATTGTTCTGCATCCCATTATGTAACTTGCACATGATGTGTGTTACAGCAGATGTGTGCTTCATATGCATGGGAGGGGGTGTTACATATAGGGTGTAGTGTCTGTGCTACATACCTGTCTTTCCACCATGTACTATTATACCACAGTGATGGTGTTGATGTGTAGAACAGGTAAGATATGTGATAGTCCTGTCTTGGATACATGGGAGGTGCACAGTGGGATCTGACAACTCCCTGAATGGCAGCCATACACACCCCATCCAAAGCATGTAGGACACATATTACACATGTACAGTCTTGACACAGGCTGCATAGGACATTTTATCTACAATGTGTATTGGTCTGCCATGGAACCTGTGTGACTGCTTCAGTTGTAAGATATGCCTGTGTAGTGACATAGCAAAGGTGCCATTGCACTTAATGATAGGTGTGATGAGTGCCAAATGTGGTATAACTATGACATTCTGGGATTTATATGCCATACCTTTCTGTATAGGTTATACAAAATTGAATGGATCCCTACATCTTACCAGCCAGTGAAAGTCAAAGGCTACATTACTCTGTGTCCATAACTCCATGAGTGATGGCTCAGCTGTATGCGAACACTAACATATTTTCCAGGGGTGGATGACTTCCCAAAAGTTAGTATTGTGCAGTCATTGGCCTTTACTATTTGTCAGTGACTCTGACAAACTGAATGTGTGTATCAGGCCATCCTGAGGCTCTGACAGCAACTGAATGTGTGTCTCAGGCCATCCTGGATAACTGTTGGTTCTGTGTGGGATTCAGTGACAGCTCCTAATATGCAGTCACCTGCTAACGTAGTCATTCAGAGGTCACTGACAGTGGCCGTGACTGCAGAGAAGGGAATGGCTAGAAGTAGTACGCCATTAATGATGTCTGGGGAAATGTACTGTTAACTGGCATCATTGTAGAGCAGGTCTCCCAATGCTATCTTCCCAGAATAAGACTATCAGACACTTGCCTATCCAACAGCTGACATACCACTCTCTAAATAACATACACAGTTTTCAGCAAGGCCTGATGGCCTAATATTGTCAAACACCTTGTCAGGCCATGGTAGATGGAGTAAATCATATTCCCCTCATCCATTGCATAGTTTAATACTCAATGAGATCCACCCGTTAGGGTAAGTAGCCATGATCTGACCTTGAGCAAAACAAACTGTGTGTGGTCCAGTGTCAGTAGGTGTACGGCATTGTTACTGCTTGTATCTATGCTAAGTCTTTTCATGGCATTTCATATCACACAGCTCAGATCTGGGGACACTGCTTGGCACTGCATGCTAGTTGTCTTTTGTGCAAGTAAGTATTGCAGTTACTTCCATCATGTTCCAAGAAGAGAGTCATCCAAGGTGTCTGTACAGAGCACAAACAAACATGTTTGAGAAGTGTAGTATGTATACCCTGTAAAGGTAAGGTGGGTGTTTCACACAGATATTCTCCAGTTGGACACTACACAATTGGTGTGCACTGGAAGGACATCATTATCTTGTGAAAACTGTGGAAAGCAGGGGAGTCCATGGAATTGCTGGTGCTTGGCAACTACTAATGCTGGTCTCACCAAAAACACTCTCACATAGGATACCATGCTCCTGTACATTTTCTGTCATCGCACACAAAACTTTACTACAATACTCATGATGAGAAGCAGGACACAGCCTGTTTGTTCATCCACATAGCTGTCCCACATCATGAAAGGCTATGTAGGCTGTGCATACCCTTTTCCAGGTAGATGCCTTGATTAGTAGCCTGGGCACTCAGTTGGCTTTTGCATGCATTATGCTTTCTGTTCCATGATTGGTGGTATGTCACTAGGGAATGGACAAGATGGTGATTAGGAGCACTGCTGCAGTGTCACAATATAAGGTGCAGTGTCCAGTGACATAGATGTCAAGGCTTGCTGAAACAAGCAGCACAGTGGTGGTGATCCATTGTAGGTGACAGTTTCACAGCAAGTCATGCATCCTGTCCTTCAACAGATTAATGGTGGATATCTGCTTGACATGGTTGTGAGGCCTACTGCAGCAGACTGGCCACCTTTGGCCAATGTGTGTCCATCTGCCACATGTCCTAGGCATGTCATACTGTACAGTTATGTACACAAAACACATGTCTGTGTTCCCACATCATGTTACACAATGTCCAGTGTGCTGTCTGGTTGCTTGACAGGCATTGTATTCTTGTGAGGCCAACATAATGTCAGCAAAGTTGAACAAGTCTTCTATGCATACATGGGCATCTACATCTTCACTACAAGGAGTGACTACAAACACTGTATATTAGACTGTGAACCCCAAGAGTGTGGCACCATGACCCTAACTTTGAAGGGCCTGCTGATTAGATGTGGAAAGTGTTCCCACCCCACTACTCCTATAACAGAAAAAACACAACATGTGACAGACGTGACTACATTACAAACCTTGCTTCCATGGTGTCTCCAACAGCAGTCATTATGTCAATGAGCATTTTGTCTACATGCACAGCTCGCATACTGTGCCACCTATACCCACATTACACACACCTGCATGTGTGCAGCTCCTTACCAGACACATTCCCAAACAGCAGACACCTCAGAAAATCCTGCCTCTGGAGAGCACACTACACATAATACTGCATGCAGCACTCTCTCACTGGTCAAACACCTGAGGCAAAATGCAAAATCACACCTGTTAGTCATAGGTGATTACATCGTGAGACACATTGATGTCTAGGTCAATGGGCTACATATGGGACAGATCACAGTTTGCTGTCTGTGGGTTGACACAATGTGCCATACCACACATTGCCGCAAATCAAGAAATATCAGTTAACATAATGTTGACAACATAGTTCCTGCAGGTGTGCACAACTAGGGAAATATGTCACCAGACTATATCCAGACACATGAATGAGCTTAGCCAGTTTGTGTCTCTCATGGGTATGTGCATACCTTTCAGCTGCAGTTGACCCTCACCTAGGATGATGGCTCCATACACATAGAAAATGATGGAGGTCAATAATTGCCTTAGTGTGTGGTGTCATTGTAAGGGGATCTACTACATGTCTGCTTGGGATGCCTTGCTCAACAAACATCAATGCTTCACCAGTGATGGTCTTCATCTCTCACCCCTGAGATTTGGAGTACTAGCCAAGGCTACTGATACCCCCACAATGCTGCTGACACCCCCACAATGCATCTTATATGCACTCTCTGGAGGGAAAATTTTGCAATGAGAACACCATCTTTATATATCATGGTTGTGCTGCTACATGCTGGGACTGGCAACAATGAACCCCACTCTGTAAAAGGTGTCCTCACCATGGAATATGCAGACATTTGTGCAGTCAAAACATCTGGCTGAAGGCTGTGGACAGCACCACAGCCATACCAGATTACACGTCCTTCCACATGTTCAGACCTCAAAATAACAGTGTGCATGGTAATGCAGGTGATGTATACATACTCATTAAGGATAGATACACATCCAGAAGTAGTGAAACACTGTGATTTCCTGGAGACACTGTAGGCCCCATTCACTACTGGAAGGACACATAATCAAGCAATTCAGCTCCATGAATCCAGACACCTGTTGTGCATATTTGGATGTATGTGTGTCTGTCAAGATACATGATTACACCATGGTTTGGGGTGGCATTAAGTGACCACCAACTGTGTGACTTAGTCATGATGCAGCTCACTTGCCCTAAGGTTAGTCCAAGTCCATAACTACAATGCCCTGGAGCAGTGCTGTGACATCCCCACAAGGGGAACCAACATAATGCATCACCAATATGGGTAACCACTGCAGCCCCCCAATGTGAGGTCCTCCATGGTGGGATCTCATGAAAACTACCTGAACTAGCCCCCCTTTCAGACAATACAGACATAGATTTCAACAAAGCAATGTATTAGCTCCTGTGGGATGGTTTACATAGCTTGATTGCAGAGCTCTACACCCATGCATTATGCAAGCAGCATTACATCTGGATGGACTCAACTGTACCTGACTGGAAGAATACAGGCTCCTTATGGCACAGCAAACCTTGCTGGTAGGCAACTTCCATTAGCAGGCTGTACAATAAGAGGTGGACATTGCTGTGTGATAGTTGGGGTGAGGGTGCCCCCCTAAAATGGAGGCACAACCTCCTTAGCTAAAACAAGCACATAGTGTTGTTGTGACATCATGTAGAAACAGTAAGTGACAAAATTAGCTACCCACACAAAGCAGAACCACAATGCACAGTGTTGTTACGTGTGTAACCTCAAAGGACAGGCCTAGATTGTTGGTGAACTCATACATAATGATGCCACATATAATGAATCTGTCCTCATAAGTAATCTTTTGTCCCACAGGTTCTGCATCAACTTCACTTCCCTGTCCCCACCACATGTGCCACATGACATTCCTACAACCTGCCTTATACCTTCCATATCTACAGAGCAGGTCGCATCTGGCTTCTCTGTGGGGGATACACAGCATCTATTGGACATATCCTAGGTTGCGTTCTACATGGGATCTGACAAGGATTACTAACACCATTGGGAACACCTTGCAATCATACTGAAACCACTGGCTGCACCCTAGCTGACTGGACAACATCAAATGTTATACTCTTGCACAGAGATGGTGCATCCACTGACCACCAGAACTATAGACCTCTTTGCCTGAGTGTCCATATCTGTATGCCCGTGTGGTCAATCATGTTGCTGATCAGCATCCATATATATGATCTACATACAGTTGACTGTACACAGTTTGGATGTCTGACAGGTGGATCATGACTGTTAAACGTGGTGGACATTTCTGAGCCAGTCACCAAGGACCTGGATGAGGGGACATCAGGGCATACAACCCCATGGACTTAGCCAAGCCATCTGACTCATACTGCTCAACTGTACAGATTGTCACAGAATGTCCAGATTTTTGCCTCATATTTTTGGTGTTACTCTTAAAATTTGTATTTTTTTGAGAAATCACTGGGATTATGTAAGGATTAAAGTCACTAAATAATGACATGTATTTGAGTTTCAGACTTCATATCCTTCAGAAAATGCATTATAACACAAATCCTGTTATTCTATCAACTTTCTATGTTTATAAGAGCTATATTTAAAATGTGTCCCTATTTTTGGGCCTTTGTCCCCTCACATTTTTTGGGGCTTTGTCCAGATTTCTTGAGCTAAGAGGTTGAGAAGCATGATCTGACTATATCCCCCACTCAGTCATAATTTACAAAAGCATCCACTTAGGCATCCATGGTAATGTCATTGTAGGAGTCACTAAGTGGCCCATTTATGGCTCATACACTCAATATAGGGACATCTTCCTCCAATAGCTGATCTGTGAGCAGCAGTGTTCAACAGGGCGAAGTCCTGGGTCCTCTACTGCTTGGAATCCATTTAACCACAATACAAGTGAATACTGAATGTTTGTGGCTAACAATGTTGGCCGATGCCTGCAAACTGTGCACACTCATTGACTCTGTGACTTATGTCAATATCCTACAAGAGGGTATTGATGAACAAATGCCTGTTGACATACTAATGGCCATAAACTCCATGCAAATATATATATATATATATATATATATATATATATATATATATATATATATATATATATATATAGTATAATTTCCATCGTTAACACCTATGTGTCTGGTAAGTAGCACATCCGTCTCAACATGTGATGTACCCAGGGGTAATACAACTGGGCACACAGGCCTGGCCACACACATTTATACCTAATCTGTCTGAGATCGCCATGTCTCCCCAGTGGTATGATGGGAATCGTATGTCATAACTGAGGGCACAGTCACCCATAACTGACATACTCATCACCTCCTTGTACTCTTTCCTCAGCATGCCAATATCTGAGTGCAATGGCCATTTGGTAATGCACCTTCCCAAGCTCTACTGGCAATTGCATACAACAGTATGGTCCCTCACAGGGGAACTTCACGTCTTAAGTATTCAATGGGGATCATCTGAAATCAGTGTCATTCTAGCCTGTGGCATATAGACTACTCATAGGTGATCTCTGCCTTGCATATGGGCCAATGTGTGACCCTGATTGTAAATGCTGCATATCTGTAGATGGCATGGTACATGGATTAATCACTCTAGGACATTAACCTAGTATGTGACATCAATAATACATGCTGGTGGGAGAGATCTGTCTAGCAGACTTTAACACACCTTTGAAACAGAACCCTGTCTAATGGCAAACAGAGCTCCTCAGTGCACCTCATCACATGCCATCTGTATGATTGGCTGAGTGACTGTCATTTCACCAGAGGGCTTCTACCTGCATTAATCTTGGACTGGGGCAAAGTTGTGCTGATAATGTAAATAAGCATATAAAGTTGTCTAGGATTGTGAGGGCTGTATGGCCATTATGCTAGGGAAGTTCAAATGTTCTATGGTTCCATAAGCTAATGTAAAATGCTCTAACAGCCACACACACAAACCTGGCTTCATTGAGAATAGCACCACTTCCAGTTACTGCTTACAGGACATGGCACACACATAGTGCAAGTTATCTGTATGTAGATTAGAACACTTACCTTTCTAATGATGCACACTACAGATCACAGTACATGTTGCACTCAACAAGCCTCATGTCTGCTATTACTATCTCTTTAGGACATATTATGCTTGACATCAGCAGGCCTAGTTGTGGTCAGGTATTTGGAGGCCAACATCACCTGCTACAAATAAAATACTGCAAAACCCTACCTCTTTCTAAGTTACTGAGGTGATCATATTTATGCCATATGGACATACACACACACACACACACACACACACACACACACACACACACACACACACACACACACACACACACACACACACACACCAAGTGGTCTGGAGTGGGATTAGAACCCCTACCTATCTAGTCTTATACACTATAGATCGCAGTACTTATCGCATATGCTACAACTAACATCTGTTTTATAAATGATTACCAGCAAACTACTTGTGGATTACTCAAACTAGGCTTGTATTGAACAGCATCTGTGGCCTGCAGAGTGATATTGCTTCATACTGTTACCTGCATCTAGTATCCTAGCAGTCAGATAACTGTTATTTATCCTAACTTATGTATCTTCAGTTACCAGTATGGCCATATGTGGCTGTTTGTACTTGGATGGGCAAGCCTGTGAGGAGGAACAATGTGCCCTGTCTATGCATGCATAGACAACATTATACAATACACCACCTGCTCACCTGTTGCTTATGTGTGGTGACATCCAGCAGGAACAGGGGTCTGTAGGTAAGTGCAGTATGTACTGTTGATGTATTTGTAAATATATGTGAGAGACAGATAGTGACAGATGCATATGTATACATATATGTATGTATGTATATGCATATCTATGCATAGCATAACACGTTATTTTGATCAAGGGGCAACAGAACTGTGCTCAGTTTAACTAAGTGTATGAGCATGCCTAGTGTGATTGTCAGCACTTATAAAGTGACTCCAGCCCACATCTATCTGTACTCCAGTCTGGGATTTTGTGTGTTACAGACAATGACATCTGTCCCAGTTTCTGCAGTACTGCATTTCACTCAAAATGTCCATGGCATTCTCCAGCTGTCTGATGTAATTAATATGTGACAGAGGGTAATAATGTTACACACACGCAGACTGAAAGTCTGTAACAAAAAAAACATATAATACTACCTCACATCCAAAAGATGTGGGTACTTCCAGATTACAACCATCACCACCATCACCCATGCTAATCCCCCTAGTCCACTGAGCCACAGAAGCTGCCAGACAGAGAGGACTCATTCATGACACAATCAACAGCATACATATGTATGTTATTCCTGTGTTAAGTAAGACATAGAAATGTATGATCAATTTCTATGTTACTTCCCTAAGATTGCCTGGCCTGCTAATATACCATTGATGAGTTGCTGTTAAAGCAGTTATATGGGAACACTGCTGTGTTGCGGGTAGGGAAGCAGTGCCACATGTTCTGCTGGGATTCACAGAAGCCCAAATATCATGTGACCCCACTGTTTAACATTTTCCTTGACTGATGTAGTGAATATCCAACCATGAGGCCTAGTGAATATTAAGGAATACATACTAGTGGAATGGGTATCTGTAGTCCCATGTGGATGTTATTTCTGTCCAAATAGCCCACTATATTTACTTGCATTAATTCAGCAAATCCATACATACAATACCATTTTATAGTAATTCTTTCAAGTACTGTGTAGGTTAGAGACTTACCTTGTGAATGCAGCAGTTGACAGAACTATAGTTCAGGGCTGACTTTATCTGATACAAGCAGTACACAGCCAGTACATGGATAGGTACAGGTTGTGTGGGCTGCCTAGCACCAATTTTAATATATGTATGTGAGAAGAAGTAAGGTGTCAGCCCCTAGGTTCCTAGTTTGTCAATGAATGTGCTATGCATTGTCTCTTAGCCAAAGCCAGGGCATACTGAGCATGCCTATGTCTGCCTACAGAGACATCAGCTGGAGGGTTCCTCCTCCGAGTCTTCCTGTGGCTGTGGTTGTGGTGACATAGGCACCGGTGGGGTGCTGTGTATCCCTTCCCTTTGCTGATCCTGCTGCAGCTGTTTCTGAAGGATCATATTGTGTAGCATAGCACATACTGTGAACATATGTGCAACATGTGGCTCAAGAGTACTGCAGGGCTCCACCAGATATATCTAGGCACCAGAACCATTACTTCTGAAGCCTAAATACAGGCTCCATGATGTTCCTGGTTTGTGTATGTGCCTTATTATGGTGTTCTTCTGTGAGTATGTGTGCATTTCTGATGTGTGTTATCATCCACAGTTCCAGGGCATAGCCAGCATCCCCCAATAAATGGCCATGTGCGATGTCCCCAAAGCAAACATCTGGTACAGCTGTGATGTTTGCCAGATATGGGAGTCGTGATAACTGCCAGGGATGCCAGCACACGCATTCAGGATAATCCCCTGTGCATTGCACATGACCTGGCAGTTGATGGAGTACTACTCTTTGCAGTTGAAGTAGATTCTACCCTCCTCACTGCGTGGTGCCTTGATGTGTACATGAGTGCAATCTATGTCACTGAGTACTTCAGGATAGTGTGCTACATGGTAGAAGTGTTGCATATTGCTGGCCCTCACCTCTGCAGTGAGAGGAAAAGAAATGTGCTCACTGCCATGTGATAGCATGGTATCCAAGAGCTGGTGCAGTGCCCTGTATGCAGATGCCTGTGAGACCCCCATCATATCGCCAGTTGGTCTTTGGAAACTACCTGTAGCTAGTATCCTAAGCACTACATATACCTTTGTTTCCACTGGGATGGGTTCCCCTCTGTTGGCTCTTGATCTGAGTTCAGGATGGCAGAATTCAGTGAGTTCCTGTAGTATGTCCCTGTCCACCCTGTAGTGCTCTACAATCTCCAGCTAATGTGGCCCCTGGTAGGTTACCCTGGGCCTGAACACTCTTCTCCTTCTCTATCTAGGCCTATTGTCAGCAGCAGCAGCATTAACTTCAACATCTAGCACATGCAGAGGTAGCAGACCTGTAGCAGCCCCTAGCATTATCTCAGTTAAAATTCCCAAGTCTGTACTCCAATGGTGCAGACTACTGAGGGACAATTAGAATGCATATTTTATATAGCTCTGCTGTAGGTGCAGAATGTGTGTTTGGCTAACTGTGATGCATTCCACCTGCCTACAATAACATTAACATCATTTAATGGCCCCATTTCAGTGCACGATGCTGTGTAGAGTGGCACGCCACACAGCATAGATTAAACAAGTCAAAACTTCTAATTACATACATCTGGTTTTGAGAAATGTTTAGTAAGGTGGTGTGCCACACAAGCATGTGCACCAAAGCTTAAAAAAGCTTAGAAGTCAGTAGACACACACCCCCTGATGTCATCAACATGGTTCTAAGACTACATTAAGAGGATATGCGGACATGATTACTCCTTTCTGCTATTCATTAGCTCCGCCTCATTTGCATACATATCAGTGCTCACAACCTGGAAACTACATTTCATTGCCCTATCACATTAGCAACAGCACCAATGCACTATTGTAGGGACCCCACACAATGTCCTGTAATACATTTCTGTTGCATAATATTAATTTCTTTTTTTTCCAATTTTTTTTTTATATAAAGCTTGTTTGCAAACATGCAGAGATTATTAAACAAATTCATTTAACTTATTTCCTTCAATTCTTCCAACATACGGGATTAGAGTATGTGATATTACATTTTCATTTTCTTGGGATTACTGTCCATATATCTAAAGTTTTACACCCCCCTTTTGTCTGTCTACACTTCTGTATGTGGACACTGACAAGGAGTCTTAACAGATGCCTGTCTGCTTGTTGGATCACTCTACCTACCTCATTTGCATGAGATTCACCTGTTTATGAGGTCATTTGCATGCCATGCAAGTTTACGTGCTTGCGCATGCGTGTGCACTGCTCAGCAGTGCTTACTGAATCTCAAAATGTTCATGTCCTTGTAAGCAGTGTGGCATGATGCCTACACAGAAAAAAAAATGTGTAGGCTTTATTAAGTTCCACAGATAGTCCTTCACTAAACACTACAAATTATAACACAGTGTGAAACAAACTTCGACTATAAACCATTATCTAAAATCCACATTAGAATAGAATACTTAATGAATAAAGACATTGTTACAAAATGCACAGTACTAAAATGGTGCAAACCCTTCCAGAAATACTGAAAATTCTAAAGCTTACTGGCTTTCATCTGTAAAATGGGGGAGATGGAGGGATACTCATTTAAACTGGTGGGAAGGTGGCACTTAATCTCAGTTGCCATACCAATTCATGCTTAGCTAATAGATTTTTCCAGTCCCCTCCCCCTTGTGGGCTTTGTACTATATGCTCCAAAATGCCAAAAATAAACTATAAGTAGCAATGGAAATGTAACATGCACAAGATTAATTAGGCAGTAATTAGCCAATAGTTTAGGACAACTTGCATTGTATAAGGTTTCATTTCAAGATGTTATGTATTCTGATGAAATCTCCAGAGTGAGACAAAAGTGCTTACTTATTTTTTTATTTTATCTTTATTAAATCTCTGTTTTGATCAACATTTGGACCCTTTTGCTTGCATTTTCCTTTTGTTTGTTACCATTTCATTTACAACACTGTGCAGTTTTGTTTCATTTAATGCAGATATAACATGTTATAGAACTAAAAAGGACGAAGAATCAGGAAACAATTCTTGTGCAAGAACCAGGAATTTATTGTTGAAACACTCGAACCACCAGGTTGAAACCAAACACAGATAATCCACTCCACATTAACGTTATTCATAAAAATACGTTTTCGTCACAAAGCTGGACTTCATCAGGATGAGCTTAGCCAAAAGGGAGGTGGAAAGAACAGTCAGAAGGGATCATGTGGTCAGGAGCAGAAGCAGCAGCACAGGAGAAAAAAGTGAGTTAGGCCTGCCATATAAGGAGCACAGTGGGGTTTGATGTTGATGAATGCAATTATTTGGAGTACTAGACATGAGAGCTAAGGAGACATCAAGGTATGGATGTGGAGTAGAAATGGTATCAGTATTAACCCTTTGAAGTAGTGTCCATATCAGTCACTAAAGGAATGTAACAGTCACATACACTGGTCCATGTGGGAACACATCAGCTGGCAGAGGAGTCTATGGAAGAAAAAAGAAGAGGAAAGAAGGAAAGGCCAAAACAGTTGTATACTTGTGCTAGGGCTATGAGGTAGAGTAAGATTTATAGTCTGAACTGTAATCCAGTTGATTTAGGAAGATTATTCACAATTACCTTAATTACTGGCTCACAAATTGGGATTAGAAGAATGGGAGTTGGATATTGAGTAACTAGAGGAGTTTAGAAAGACAACAGTATATTTATCAGGGTAAGTTTCAAAGAGAGTCTCCACAGAATAATGTTGCTGAATCAGGGAATAGAAAAACAGACCATGTCTAAGAGGCTGTATGCCAAGACATTTGCATACATGTAAACTCAGAAGGAAGTGAGTATGGAAAAGAGCAACACTGCTTTACAGGAGCAGTGCAGAATGATGGGAGGGGAGGAAACTAACAAGGAACGAGGAATCAGTCAGTCAGAAAGAATGCATGAGGAAGAAATTAGGTCAATTTGAGGAACTCCCCACAGATGGATCAAATTTTGCAAGACCCCCAATCTAGTTTCCATTTGTGAGGGTATGGCCTTGTCCTGCTCAATCTGTCTGCCACTCAGTTTTGCTCTGATGGAATGTAGGATGCTTTTAGACAGAGATTGTACTGTGAAGCTATAGCCCAAGCTAACATGGCAAGTCTGAAAAGGGGGTATAACCAGGTTCCACCTTGCTTGTTGATATACCACATTACTTTGGTGTTGTCTATAACCACTTGAAGACGTCCTGGGGACCAAAGATGGTTCAGAGAATTGAGTGCCTTGATCATGGTAAGCATCTCCTTGATATTTATGTGCTTGCATCTGTCCTTGGTGTCCGCCCACCCCTGTACTTTTATCTCTCCTGAAACTGCTCCCCAAGCAAATCTGTAGTGACTGACTACTTTAGAGCAGGTATGGAGAAGGGGAGACCTTGATTTAAGGATACCTGTTGTCTCTAAGTGAGTTCTGTTCTGACAACCCCCAGTACTTGGACCTATAAAGATAAAGGATGTTAATGCTGGGACCAAAGAGATTTCAAGTATCACTGTATGTTTCTTATGTGCAGTCATGCTAAGGGTATCATGAGAATCATACATGCCATAAGACCCAAAATCTAGAGCTATTCCCTCACAGTGACTGAAATCTGAGTGGAAAAACTTAGAAACAGATCTAAATAAAGATCTATTTTTTTCCCTGTGGAAGAAAAGTTCCTTGGAATCATCCAAGGCCAACTTTGAGAGAAAAATTGCCATAGATTCAAAAGACAATCATAAGGCCTTCTTCAGCTATGTTAGAAACCTGGGTGGAAACTCCCAGATATGCTGGGGACCCAGGTTGACAGTGGCCTTTCTTTTGACACTCACATTGCTAAAGTGGTTAGAAAAACCTTCTACATTGCCCACCTGATCATGAAGGGATTCACATCCAGATCAAGTGAGGTCATTGTTCCCCCGTACTCTTCACTTATCAGACCAATGATAGAGTACAATGCCCCATTCGGGATGTATCTCACCCAACACCTGCAGCAATTGGAGAGACCCCAAAAGTTCCTCACCAAAAGGATAAAGGGACTCCAAAATCTGTCATATGCTGCCAGACTGAAGAAACTCCAGCTCTATTCAGTCGCATACCATCTGCTCAGAGGTGACCTGTGCCTGACATACAAGGCCATGTCCAACCCGGAATTAATGGACATGCTCCACCTCAAAAAATCCAAATCTACCAGATCCACTAGAGCAAGCGACTTAAACCTTAGCACGGATATAAATAGGACATGCTGGAGGGATAGATTTGTCACCCAGAGACTCCCTATGTTGTGGAATAAAATCCCGGTCCATGTGAGGCAGAGCACCTCGCTGGCTCTGTTCAAGAGAAATCTTGACCGGTGGATGGGAGATCTTAGGTTTACCCCGGGAATCATCTCTGTGTCACTGCTGGACAGAGGCATAACAAACTAATGGGCACAGTATTTTTTAACATAAGGGGTGGCGTAAGCCACAAACTCTGGGCTAGGCTTATAAATGCCTTAGGGCAGATAGCCTAGTATAAACCTATGAACCTATGAACCTATGAACCTGAGATTTCTAGCTGACATCCCAAGAACACACTCCTGTGTGAGGGAGTCAAGAAAGACATTTGAATGCTCTCTTAGAATCCCAGCTTGTGCAAGAGATCTCTCTCCCAAGAGAGATTCCTGACATTTTGAAAAAGACTCTGCAAAAATAAGCAAATCATCTAAACAGGGAAAAATATGGATACCCTGTAGCCATCAATGAGCTGTAGTTGGCGTTAGACATTTTGTGAACATTCTTGGTACAGTAGGTAGTCCAAAGGATAAGGCAGAGAACTGTTAACGTGATCCAGACACACAAAACTTTAAGAAATGCCTGAAGTCTGGATGAATAAATGTGATGATAAGCATCTTTTAAGTCTTGTGTTACCAGGAAATTTGAAAGAGGAAGAAGGGGCAACAGATTGTAAAGTGACATTATTTTGAATTTGGACACTATCACAAACTGGTTTAGGAAAGAAAAATCCAGAACTGGTCTCCAAGCATTTTCTTTCCTTGGGACTAGGAACATACTTGAATAAAACCCCTTCCTCATGTGGGAAGGAGGGACTAGTTCTAGCACTCCTTAGGACAGCATGTGATGAAGAACAGGTGGAAACAAAACAGTCTGATCTGCAGGATGAGGAATGACCCCCTGGAAAGGAGGAATTTCCTCTTACTGCCATCTGTAATCCTGATGAATGATTTTCAAAACCCATTTTGTCTGAAACAATCTGTTGTCAAAGAGAAAAATGGAGATTCAGACTTTGTGGTAGAAAAAGAAGACCGGGTTAGGAGGGGGTCAAAAGGTCTCTTGAATAGTCATTCAGGCTTGTTGAAGTGCCTTTGGTTTTACGATGTCTAAGACTACTTTTTTTGAACCTCCTTACCACTTCTTCTTTTAAACATCTATTTACCTGAATTCTGTTTTGATGGTTTATTCTGTTTTTTTTTGCCAAAATTGGAAGAGGAAAAAGAAAATCCTTTCGGCAATTTAGAAAAGGAGGACTGAAAAAATCTTAGAGATTCTCTGGATCAGCTTGCCCCTTGCCCCTTTCATTACATTTTCTAACATCATCTGGAAGGTTCTGAGAATGCAGCTAAGCAAAACAACTTAAAATTGTACCAATGGCTATAGCCCTTGAAGAAGTAACAACAGAGTCATACACATACTACAAACAATGAGTAGTGACCTGTGCAATAGAAGAGACTAGCTGATTTTTCTTCACATGAAGAAACTGTAGATAAAACATTCCTCACAATTTCACAATATGTCAGAATAAACTTTAACATGCATACCTCTCAACTGTACAGATTTTCACAGAATGTCCAGATTTTTGCCTCATATTTTTGTCTGTTTTTCATAAAATTGTGGTTTTCTTGCAAATGCAAATCATTAAATATTTAAGTTAGAAAATGACATCTGTGTTTCAGACTTCATACCCTTCAGAAAATTCATGCTACTGCAAAACCTGTTATCCTATCAACTTTCTAAGTTTGTAAGAACAATATTTAAAAATTGTCCCTATTTTGGGGCCTTTGTCCCACTTTTATTTATGTTTTTGTTCAGATGTTTTGCTCTAAGAGATTGAGAAGTATGTTAATATATGAGCCTGACAATTTAAAATTCTGAAATTCAAAGTTGCAGAAGTATACACTTTTTTCCCATAGCTCTCAATAATTTTCTCATTCTTATTAGAAAGAGAAGGATTGGAATTAAATAAGTGCATAGCAGCAAAGGAGTCAGCTACGACTATAGCTGTTGGGTCAGATATGAAAAGAGTATATACAAAATTTAAAGACTGAGAAACTTTGTACATCCTATTTGCCTTTTTTGGGACAGCTGACTGACTATCAGGAAAATTGCAGTCAGTAAGACACATGCATCCTCTAAAGCAGGCAAAACAGGAGGAATGGGTGTAAGTTCTAGAAAATTCTTCTGTAACAACTCATATTTTTGAGGGACTGAAAAACCTCAATGTTCTCCCACTGAAAACACTACAACATTCTAACAATTGTATCAGAGGAAGAGAACCCTCCACAAGGAGAATCAGAAAGAGAGCTCTCCTCTGAGTCTGAATCATAAATCTTAGGACAAAATCTTGAATCCATCCTTGCATCTTCCTGTTCACATTCAGAATCTGGAATCTCTTTAGGAAAGGAGGCATCCCACTTTCTTTTACCAGAAACTGCTTTACAAGAAGGATCAATGGCATGAATCAAACCCTTAGCCAGTCTAAGCAAAGTACTCCTATCCAAAGAAATTTGAAGAGGAGTAGATTAATGCTTGGTTTTCTGTTTCTTTTTTACAGGAAAAATGAGGCCAACTGTGTTACTAATGGCAGCTGCTGCTTCTCTAGGTATGGGCACAGTATTCTGACAAAACAGGGAAACCTTCCCTGTTCCCTCTCCCAGGACCGACAAGAGTGGTTCTCCCTTGCCATTGAGGGGACCCCAACATCTGCAGAGGATGTGGTTAACCCCAGGTCCATAGTGGCTGTAGGTGCTACACCATAGGAATCCAAGGTAAAAGGTGAATGGTTTAAGGTACAGCAAATGGTCACAGCAAAGTCACCCACTTTGGGTTGAGACAAATTGCTAACCTGCTGTGGTGGCAAAAGCTGTTTGCTTAACATTTTCTTTTTGTGGCTGGAAGAAGAACTGTGGGAGTGACAATCTTTTCCATGTTTCCATGTTCAAGTGGAAAAACAATGCCAGTAAAAGTTCCAGTCCACAAACGTTACTTTTTTTAGAGAGAAAAAACACAGTAAAAAGTATATTCAAACAGTATGGTTGCCCCACAACATTAAAATGAACAAAATTCTGTACAGAAAACAGTTTATCAGTTAGATAACACTACTTTTAAACTGACAGAAACACGTGCTCCTTTTAAAATTATGTTACAGTCTCAAGACAGTCGGTTAAAACACAATATACCTAGCTTTAAAATAGCTTTCCTGAAGAGGAAAGTAATAAATCATCGGTGAAAAAGTAAGAAAATGGTAGTTTTTTTTTCCCAAAGGGGACCTTATCTGCCCAGCTAAGGACAGCACAAACTGACCATCAGTCCTCAGAAGCCTCAGAGGTGCATACACCAGCGGCAGTAAAGCTCTGAAGGGTTTTGTGCCCAAACTTGTCATTTAGTCAACTCAGCTCAAACTGCTAGACAGTTTGGGCATGTGGAAGTTACCCTGAAGCTTTGGAAGCTGGCTGGCGGTTATAGCCTTAGCAGGATATAATCCATATAGCTGAGGCTACTACAGCAGTGATCAATATGAAGCACATCTAGATACAGAGAATAATTAGGCATCAAAAATTGGTTAGATGAAGCAATTAGGCAGCTCAGAGGAAACAGGGAAAATAATTAAAACAACAGTGAAAGAAGTAGGAGGAGGAGGAGGAAAAGAAGCAAAAGCACAGCCTAAAAATAAAGTGCCGGAAGGATAAGGAGAAGTGGTACAAGCAGACAGTGTGACCCAGAGGAGGCAGTATATGGCAGAAGGAGAGGCAAGGGACCATTAGGGGGCAGTAAG